>NC_051178.1:67133459-67225959 GCF_013339695.2 Rhipicephalus sanguineus | reverse complement strand
GAGCGTTGCTGACAGTCTTTGTGGCCGAAAACCGAACACAGCAAAAGCGATAAAGAAACTCACGTGGCAATGCCCCCCTCTGAAAAAGCATCGTCCCGATGCTTCAAACAGAACACGGGGAGGGGTGGGCGGCCAATACATGCAACAATAAACAACAGGAATAAAGCAAGAAAGTACAATAAACAATAAGCAAAAGTACAGTCCTCAGATTCACTATAACGCGCGTAATATGGCTTGAGGCGCACGACATGGACGACTTCAGGTCGCGCACGGCGCCGCTGAGAGTTCGTAATGCCGTCAGGGACAACCTCGTAGTCGAGGGCGCCGAGGCGTCGAAGTACCCTGTACGGTCCGAAGTATCGTCGAAGAAGCTTCTCACTAAGTCCCCGTCGGCGTATTGGCGTCCATACCCATACACGGTCACCGGGTTGGTATTCCATATGGCTTCGTCGAAGGTTGTAGTGGCGGCTGTCAGTCGTCTGCTGGTTCTTGATCCGTAGGCGGGCGAGCTGTCGTGCTTCTTCGGCGCGCTGTAGGTAGGTGGTCACGTCAATGTTTTCCTCGTCGGTCACGTTTGGTAACATGGCGTCGAGCGTCGTTGCCGGTCTCCGTCCGTAGACCAACTTGTATGGCGTCATCTGTGTCGTTTCTTGTACGGCCGTGTTGTACGCGAAGGTCACGTACGGAAGGATGGCGTCCCATGTCTTGTGTTCGACGTCGACGTACATGGCCAGCATGTCGGCGATGGTCTTATTTAGACGCTTGGTGAGGCCATTGGTCTGCGGGTGGTAGGCGGTGGTGCGGCGGTGGCTCGTCTCGCTGTATTTGAAGATCGCCTGAGTTAGGTCCGCAGTAAAGGCGGTACCTCTGTCTGTGATGAGGACCTCTGGGGCGCCATGACGCAAGACGATGTGCTCCACGAAGAACTTGGCTACCTCGGCGGCACTGCCTTTGGGCAAGGCCTTTGTCTCGGCGTAGCGGGTGAGGTAGTCAGTTGCCACGACGATCCACTTGTTTCCGGTATTGGACGTCGGGAACGGCCCCAGTAAGTCCATCCCGATTTGCTGGAACGGCCGTCGAGGTGGCTCGATAGGCTGCAGAAGTCCGGCTGGCCTAGTGGGCGGTGTCTTGCGTCGCTGACAGTCCCGGCAGGTCTTTACGTAACGGGTGACGTCGGCAGAAAGTCGCGGCCAGTAGTACTTCTCCTGTATTCTTGCTAGCGTGCGAGAAACACCCAGGTGTCCAGACGTCGGGTCGTCGTGGAGAGCCTGGAGGACCTCTGGCCGCAATGTCGAGGGTACCACGAGAAGGCAATCGGCTCGAAGCGGTGAGAAGTTCTTCTTTAGGAGAACACCGTCGCGCAAGAAAAACGACGTCAGTCCCCGCGTGAATACCTTTGGAACAACGGTGGTCCTGCCCTCGAGGTAATCCACAAGGCCCTTCAGTTCCGGGTCGGCTCGCTGTCGTTCGGCGAAGTCGTCGGCACTTATGGCTCCCAAGAAGGTGTCATCATCCGGGTCGTCGGGCGGTGGTGGGTCGACGGGGGCACGAGACAGGCAGTCGGCGTCTGAGTGTTTCCTTCCGGACTTGTACACGACGGTAATGTCAAACTCTTGAAGTCTTAGGCTCCACCGTGCGAGGCGACCTGAAGGGTCCTTCAAGTTAGCTAGCCAACACAAGGCGTGATGGTCGCTCACAACTTTGAAGGGCCTGCCGTAGAGGTAGGGCCGAAACTTTGACGTAGCCCAGATGATGGCGAGGCACACCTTTTCTGTTGTGGAATAGTTTGCCTCTGCCTTAGACAGCGACCGGCTAGCATAACTGATAACCCTTTCCAGTCCACCCGTCCGCTGCACAAGGACGGCGCCGAGTCCTACGCTGCTTGCATCGGTGTGAATCTCCGTATCGGCGTATTCGTCGAAATGCGCAAGTATCGGAGGTGTCTGCAGGCGTCGTTTGAGTTCATGAAATGCTTCGGCTTGCGCTGTTTGCCACCTGAATTTGACGTCGGTCTTTGTGAGCTGCGTTAGTGGCTCGGCTATCCGTGAGAAGACTTTGACAAAGCGTCTGTAATAGGCGCACAAGCCGAGAAATCGACGCACGGCCTTCTTGTCGGTGGGTGGCGGGAAAGCGGCGATGGCAGCTGTTTTCTGCGGGTCTGGGAACACTCCAGTCTTGCTGATCACGTGACCCAAAAACAAGAGCTCTTGGTACGCGAAGCGGCACTTTTCTGGCTTCAGGGTGAGCCCGGAGTTCTTGATTGCTTGAAGTACGGATTGAAGTCTCTGGAGGTGCTCGTCGAAGTTCGAGGAAAACACAACGACGTCGTCCAAGTAAACAAGGCAAGTCTGCCACTTCAAGCCAGCTAATACAGTATCCATGACTCGTTGGAAAGTCACAGGTGCCGAGCAAAGACCAAAGGGCATGACCTTGAACTCGAACACTCCGTCCGGTGTTATGACTGCAGTCTTTTCTCGGTCCCTCTCGTCGACTTCGATTTGTCAGCAGCCGGTCTTGAGGTCCAACGAAGAAAAGTACTTCGCGTTGTGGAGTCCATCTAGGGCGTCGTCTATACGTGGGAGAGGGTACACGTCCTTTTTCGTGATTTTGTTCAGGCGACGACAATCGACGCAGAAACGTAGGGTCCCATCCTTCTTCTTCACTAACACCACGGGTGACGCCCACGGACTCTTTGAAGGCTGGATGATGTCGTCGCGTAGCATTTCGTCGACTTGTTTCCTTATGGTCTCACGTTCTCGCGTCGAAACCCTGTACGGGCTCTGACGAAGTGGCCTGGTACTTTCTTCTGTTATGATGCGATGTCTTGCGATCGGTGTCTGCCGAAGTCTGGAAGATAATGAAAAGTATTGCAGGAGCAGGGTTTTGAGCTGGTCTTGCTTGACCTTCGGAAGGCTCGGGTTGACGTCGAAATGTGGTTCGGGACCTCGACTCGTCGAAGCAGGTTCGGCAGCATCGAAGAGGGCAAAAGCATCGCTGGCGGCTACACATTCTTCGATGTAGGCGACCGTCGTGCCAATGTTGAGGTGCCTATATTCGTGGCTGAAGTTTGTCAGCACTACCTTTGCTTTACCGTCACGCAGCTCGGCTATACCTCGTGCGACGCAAATTTGACGGTTCAGGAGTAGGTGCTGATCGCTCTCGATGACGCCTTCAAGGTACGCAGATTTTTCGGTGCCGACGGAAATAATGACGCTGGAACGTGGCGGAATGGTCACCTGCTCTTCTATCACATTCAATGCATGGTTCCCTGGCGTCGCACGGTGCGGGAGCGCTTTGTCTGAGGTTAGTGTTATCGACTCAGACCTAAGGTCGATGACGGCGCCGTGGTCACTTAGGAAGTCCATTCCAAGTATCACATCCCTGGAGCAATTTTGTAGGATTACAAAGCTCGCAGGATAAGTCCGGTTATTGATGGTGACTCTCGCCGTGCAGACACCAATCGGTGTTATCAAGTGGCCTCCAGCTGTCCGGATTTCGGGTCCACTCCAAGCGGTCTTTACTTTCTTCAGCTTGGTGGCGAATGGCCCACTGACGACGGAATAGTCGGCCCCAGTGTCGACGAGAGCGGTGACGTTGCGGCCGTCGATGATAACGTCGAGGTCGCTAGTTCGTCGTCTTGCGTTGCGGTTGGGTCGCGGCGTCGGATCACGGCTGCGTCGGTATGTTCCGCTGCTTCCATGTTGCGTCGTCGGGTCTTCTTCGGTCCGCGAGGTTTCGTCGGCAGGGCTTCGCCTGCTTCGCGTCGTGTTCTGCAGGTCTCGTCGGGTGGTCGTCGGCGGCGGCCGCGGAGGATCTTCGGCATTTCGTCGTACAGCAACCGCACCTCCATCGGTTGCTGCCCTTAGTTTCCCTGATACGGGCTAGGCGACCGGCCCCGGTTTGGGCCGCTGTACATCTGTCGTCGCTGAGGGGAACGGTAGCGTCCAGGCGACGGCGAACGCGACGTACGTCGAGGTGCCCATTCAGTGGTGGCCAAGTAGTCGGCGATGTCACGTGGCAGCTCACCATGCTGTGGGGGCGGTGCGTTGACGGCGAAGCCACGTAGGCCCATCTGACGGTACTGGCAGCGGCGGTATGTGTGGCCAGCTTCCCCGCAGTGATAGCAGAGCGGTCGGTTGTCAGGGGCACGCCAAACGTCGGTCTTTCGGGGGGCGCAGCGTTGTCCTGTCGGCGGGCGGTATGGCGTCGTTGGTGGTGGCGGCGGTGCCTGGCGGCGCAATTGCTGCGGCGGCGCGGCGTCTTGACGCGAGCGAGGAGGAGTATTGCGGCGGACTGCAGCGGCGTAGCTGATCCCTTGTGGCTCAGGCTGCATTAGTTGAGGTGCTCCCAGGGATTGCTGTATTTCCTGGCGTACGACGTCAGTGATCGAGTCTACTTGAGGCTGCGAGGACGGCAACAGTTTTCGCAGCTCCTCCCGCACGATCGCTCTGATAGTGTCTTGCAGGTCTTCAGATTGCAGCGCTTGAACCTCCCCGTAGGTCGTCGTGGGAATCCGGCGGTTGTACTGCCTCGTGCGCATTTCAAGCGCCTTTTCGATCATTGAGGCTTCCGAGACGAATTCCGCGACCGTCTTAGGTGGGTTACGAACAAGGCCGGCAAAGAGTTCTTGCTTGACTCCTCGCATTAAGTAGCGGATCTTCTTCTCCTCGGACATAGCGGGGTCAGCATGGCGAAAAAGGCGGACCATTTCTTCAGTGTACATGCCGATGTTCTCGTTCGGCAGCTGTACACGAGTCCCTAGCAGAGCTTCGGCTCTTTCCTTCCGGACGACGCTCGTGAAGGTGTCCAGGAAAGCGGCACGAAAAAGGTCGCAGGTTGTGAGCGTGGCCTCTCGGTTCTCGAACCATGTTCGAGCGGCGTCTTCCAAGGCGAAGTACACGTGTCGTAGCTTATCGGGATCAGTCCAGTTGTTGAAACGAGCGACGCGGTCGTACCTTTCAAGCCAACTGTCCGGGTCTTCGAGCGGTGACCCGCGGAAGGCAGGTGGCTCCCTCGGTTGATGTATGAGCACAGGTGCAGGCGCCAAGGGTGCTGTCGCCGTCGTTGATGTGGTGGGCATGGTCGTGGTGTTCCTGGTCTTGTCAGGTAGAGGCTCGTACTCCGGTGGTAGACCTTGTTGCCTACGGCTAGCTCGCTGGTCGTAGCTGGCTGCAATGTCTTCTCCGCGCTGTGGGCTGGGTTCACGGCTTGACGGAGGCGTCCGGATCATGAAGGAACAGCACCTCCACCAGATGTCACGGGGTCGTGACGTGGACGAAGACCGCAGGCGACGTGTCCGAGATGAAAGTCTTTATTTGGCCGAACTTGTGGCCGAGAAACGGAAAGGTAATTTACAGCAATACACACTGTATGCGCTGATAGCGGCGAACAGAGCGTCGACCGTCAATCAACTTACAGGCGATGAAGCGCGTCGTTATTTAAACATGTGCCGTCGAATATTCCAGCGTTATCGCTGGCTGTCGTGCAAATTCTAGAATAAGCTCGAGTGTGCGCGTCTTGCGCGCAATCTTAACAAAACGATCTACAATGATCGCGAAGGTTCTCGAACAATGAGGCGCGGTTCGCGCTGAGCGTTGCTGACAGTCTTTGTGGACGAAAACCGAATACAGCAAAAGCGATAAAGAAACTCACGTGGCAATATGTATATATATCCAGGGCATGACAGCGACGGCAAAAAATCCGCCGAGAGTGTCCATATAATTGCTATCGCAACAAAAATGCGCTGAGTTCTATCGCAAATGCTGAATGTAATGCTCATACATATTTTAGAGCGCAGCTCTTAGGCGCCCGTTCCTGCATTGAGCGTCGTCGACGTTGTTGGCTGGCGTCGGCGTAACCAATAGAGCGAACGAGGAAGAAAGAGAGCGAACACGGAGTCTGACGATATCACGAGCCACTGGCCTCTAACCTCGCTTTCTTCCTCCGTCACGTGCGCTGGCCCCTCGGTCGGAGCTCGTGCGCATGCACGGCTGGCACGTGTACTGCGGCTGGCTTCACTTGTAACGGGGCTGTCGGCGTTTCGCTTGGTTCGCGACGCCTGCAATGCATAGAGTGGTTTCCCTAGCACTCGAGCGCTGGATGTTTCTGCGGCAGCATGCAAAGGACGTTACATTGCTACAACTGCGGGTAGCCAAAACCTGAAACACAGTTGGCGTTGCCCCAACACGAAGCTGCGCTCAGAATTTGAATTAGGCTAACGTAATCGTCAGCGAATTTGTTTGCTCAACAAATTTAATGTGTTTAAGTTTAAAAACATGTAATAATACTGCTTGCTACTATATTTTGAAACTGAAATTAAGAAAGGAAATGAAAATCGCAACACTTTGTCTCAATCTTTCAGACGTACTTAGTACTGAAAGGTTGCTAGATTCCGAGAAAACTAAGGTTTCCAAATGTTAGAATACACATCACCACACAACCTTAATGAATTTGATTTTACAGTAGAGCGATTGCAATTTCTTTTGCGAAAAGATATTGTAGCGGCCGGGAATGTCGGCTGCCGGAGGCAGCGAGAAAGGAGACGTGAAGCTGGTTTGGAGTTGCAGGGCAAGACTGTTTATTTCCACTCCGTGCGAGTGACGAGAGCTCCCCTCGACGAGGGAGAGAAGGAGGCACCCCCGCGTTCTTCTACAAGAAAGAGGAAAAGGGGGCCCCCGAGCGAGCAGACGCAGCATGCCGCCGGTGCTAATTCCCGGAGCCGGCCCCGACAACACGTTGTTCCCCGAACACGGAGGAGGAGGCGCTGGCGCCGCGCGTAGGCGAGCTGTCGACGGCCGGCTGCAGACGGGATAGAAAAGAATGCGGTGGTGCTGAGCAGCTTCCGCTACAAAGGCTCCCCCCCTAGATTACGGAGCGTTTAAAGAAGGACAGCAGTTACGGGCTGAATAGTGAAAGGTCACAGTCCAATGGTTAGCACTGAAATCGTACGTGAGAGGCTGCTTGAATGGAAACCTCAATATGAGCAGGCTTGGCGCGGTCAACGGCGACGACTTCTCGTTTCCCCCGCACGTCGATTGCGATGGTTTTGTTAGTACGTCCCAAAACTTTGAATGGGCCATCGTACGGCGGAGTAAGGGGCGGCTTCGTTGCGTCGTGTCGCACGAACACATGGGTAGCAGAGTCCATGTCAGGAAAAGTGAAAACTTTCCTGTTGCGGGCGATGCGAGGTGCTGTTGGCCTGAGTTGCGCGAGCCATGAGCGCAGCTTCTCGATGTGATCGGAGGCTGTTGGGGCGGAAGGTGTCTGGTCGGAGAAGAATTCTCCCGGGAGGCGCACTGTTGAGCCGTAGACCATTTCCGCTGCGCTGAAGCCGAGGTCTTCCTTCACCGTTGAGCGTAGGCCAAGAAGAACGAGCGGGAGCTTCTCCACCCAGTGCTGGCGGTCGAGTTTCGCTGCCAGTGCGGCTTTGAGTTGCCGGTGGAAGCGCTCAACCATTCCGTTGCTGGCGGGGTGGTAGGCGGTTGTATGCTGCAGCTTCGTGCCGAGGAGCGTTGAAAGTGCGGAAAAGAGGTTGCTCTGGAATTGCCGTCCCCGGTCAGTTGTTATGCGGGCGGGGCAGCCAAAGCGGGACACCCATGTTTGAATGAAGGCCTGCGCGACGGTCTCAGCTGATATGTCCGCAATTGGTATAGCTTCGGGCCACCGGCTGTACCTGTCGATGCATGTGAGCAGGTACCTAAATCCTTGGCAGGGCGGTAGTGGTCCCACGAGGTCGAGGTGAACGTGGTCAAACCGCGACTCAGGAGTGCGAAATTCCTGTAGTGCAGCCCGATTGTGGCGAGTCACTTTCACTTGCTGACACGTTTCACATGTCCGAGCCCATCGTCGCACGTCCGCGTTGACTCCGGGCCAAACGAAGCGTTGCGTTATCAGCCGCTGGGTGGCGCGGACACCTGGGTGGCTGATGGAGTGGAAAGTGTTGAATACCACTCGGCGAAAGTTCAGTGGGACGAAAGGTCGTGGTGCTGCCTGGGAGGTATCGCAGGTTATCGTGCTCTGCACGTAGGGAAGTGCAACCTCCGAGAGCACGAGTGAAGATCCCCCTCCCTTCAGTCTTGTCAACTCGGGGTCGTCCCGCTGAGCTGCGGCCATAGCTTCGAAGTCCAGGACTTCTGTGCCGGAAGCGTTGACGCGCGACAAGGCGTCAGCTGCTTCGTTTTCGACCCCGGGAACGTGGCGGATGTCTGTAGAAAACTCGGAGATGAATGAGAGCTGACGGATCTCTCGTTCTGAGTAGGAGGAACTGTTGTTTTTGAATACGTAGGTGAGGGGCTTGTGGTCTGTCAAGATGTAGAACTCACGGCCTTCGAGGAAGTAGCGGAAATGCTTAATGGAACAATAGATTGCGAGCATCTCCCTTCCAAAAGTGCTGTACCGTGCTTCTGCAGGCTTCAGACGTTTCGAAAAGAAGCCCAGTGGCTTCCACTGGGCGCCCTCCTGTTGCTGCAGCACTGCTCCGACCGATGTGGAGGAAGCGTCCACCATGAGGCGTGTAGGAGCTTCAGGCCGTGGATGAATGAGGAGGGTAGCCGCGGCTAGCTCGTCCTTAGCTTTCTGGAAAGCGTTCTGGTGTTCGTCAGACCAACAAAATTCTGGTGCCTTTTGGTCGTCTCGGCGCAGCAGGTCGGTCAATGGCTGGAGCACTCGAGCACAAGACGGAATGAAGCGCCGGTGGAAGTTTAAGAGCCCGAGGAACTCCCTCAGCTTGCGAAAAGATGTTGGAGCTGGAAACTTCTTGACGGATTCCACCCTCGATTCCAATGGCATAATGCCCTCAGCAGTGATGTGGTGGCCGAGGAAGTTGAGCGCCTCTACTCCAAACACGCACTTTTGAGGTTTCAACACCAGACCGTGCTCATCCAAACGCTGAAAGAGCTGGCGGAGGTGCTCTTCGTGCTCCGCAGGCGTTCTGCTGGCCACCAAAATGTCATCCAGGTAGACAAAGATGAAAGGAAGACCCCGGGTGACTTCATCCATGAACCTTTGAAAGGTCTGTGCGGCATTTTTCAAGCCGTACACTCTAAGCCGAAACTGGGCAAAATTGGACTAACGGCAGTCGTTAAACCAAAGGATCAACGGTTCGTCCAACGCGGTTTAAATGCGAGACAGTGCGTGTCGTGCGCAAACGCCCGGCAAGAAGGGGACCAACGGGGGGTGTAACTGCGCGCCGATCGCCCGCTGCCGCGCTGCACTTCTCGGCCCTGTCGGCTAGCACGATTACGAGTTACATGGCTTACACGCCAGAGTGAAAGCGAAGCACTATTACAACGAATAGAAGCAGT
This sequence comes from Rhipicephalus sanguineus, assembly GCF_013339695.2. Classification (NCBI taxonomy): domain Eukaryota; kingdom Metazoa; phylum Arthropoda; class Arachnida; order Ixodida; family Ixodidae; genus Rhipicephalus; species Rhipicephalus sanguineus. The sequence continues at coordinate 67,216,657 of NC_051178.1, read as the reverse complement.
TATGAGAGTCAATTTTAACTCGCGCCGGCGCACACAGCGAGCGAGCGCGCTCACCCACGTTTCTTCCCTATCGAGCTGCCGGACCCAAACAAGTGCAAGCCTTCGAGTCCGGACACCGCGGATCTCTCGCTTCAATGTGCCGAATTAGGAAGAACTACGAAGAACACTGCCAGCGCTAACAAAAGTAAGCGGTTCGTCAGCGGTTGTATTCCCGCAGAGTCACCGGCTACAACTACGAAGCAGTATACGAAGTAGGCTTCGCTACGTCGTCGGCACTAAGCCGACCGGCGGCCGGTGCGAGTTCGTTGCCGGTGCAGGTGAAAGAAACGTTGCGTAGAATTTGTTTCACAGAGAATAATGTCTTCTGGAATAAAGTACAGTTCAATCTGTGTCTTTCTCTTCATGCGACAACTGTTGTCAAACATCTAGCGTGAAGGCGAGCGCCGATACGAATCAACGTGCGGCCGGTGGTGTACAGCGAGCGACTTACGAGCACGGTGAAAGAACCGTGCCTGCGCGCCGTCTCGTCGTTGTAGGCATACATATATCTACATCGCTCCGTAAGACGTCGCGGACAGCGGACATCTATTTTTCATTTGTGTGTAAAAGAACGACGACGAAAACTGCGCAGGAGACGCATGTTGTGATCGCCAGCGGTCGTTTAGTTCAGCCGTGCTCCTCGTAAAGGCCTAACGACGTTGTCGGCAAGAGCCGGCATCGGCGGGGCGCCTCACTGCTTCGCCGGCGTTCCTGCATAAGTGCCGCGTCTATGTTTGTGTGTGCATAAATGGATTTTACGGACTTGTGCACCGGCATTACTAAGGCTGGTTCGGCCGACACGATAGAGTACCAGCTGATGATTCGAATCCGCTGACTGAAAGAGCGTTAAAAATCCGGCGGGTTCATATTAAAAGATCGGTGTGTTGCGGTTCTAACATTGAGCCCACGTAAGTTTAGACGTACGCTGCGAATGTTTATTGTTTTATTATGCCGAACAGAAGTCTGCCACCAGCACAACATGGGAGGTCAAGATACTGTGCCTATATATAGCCGATGGTTGGTTTTCGGCTGTGTAGCGCGGGCGGTATAGGTGCATAGTAGGTGCGTGTGGTGTTTAGATTGCAATGGTTGAGTGTTGTTGTATGTTTGTGTACGTGCCCCTAACACTGCATCATTCAATGCTGATTCAGTTGGAAATAACAAGAATTACGCCGACATAGCGAAGAATCGCCATCTTTTTTTTTTTTCTCGGTTAGTCTCGACGGTTCAACTGTTAGACCCTCGGGAGCATTCTACGAGGACCAACATTTAAACCAACTGGAGTAAGTGCTAGAGAGTAAAAGTTGAACCCCTGTAGTTACTCCCGCAGTTGGTCCAAAAATGGTTCAAAATCTGTGGCAGCCCATTTAGTCCCCTGAAGGACCAATGCCATACCCCATTTTAGTCCTTTTCGGCTTAGAGTGTAGGGCATGCGGACAAACTCAAACAGGCCGAACGGAGTTGTTATGGCTGTTTTTGGTATGTCCTGCGGTTCGACGGGGATTTGGTGGTATGCCGCTACAAGGTCGATCTTGCTGTATATTTTCGTACCTGCCAGCCGCGCGCTGAAATCGTGAATGTGTGGCAGAGGATACTGGTCCGGCGTTGTCGATGCGTTCAAGGCTCTGTAATCACCACACGGGCGCCAATCGTCATCCTTAGGCACCATGTGTAGCGGCGATGAATGGTTGCTAGACGAAGGGCGAACAATTCCCAGCTGCAGCATGTGCTCGAACTCCCTGCGTGCAGCTTGAAGCCTTTTGCTGGACAGCCGTCGTGGCCGGGCGGTGACTGGCGGCCCGGTGGTGACGATGTGGTGAGTCACGTTATGTTTCACCGGCTGTTCCGTGTTGCGGGGCTTGGTGAGCGAGGGGAATTCGGCCAGGACGTGGTGGTAGGCTGATACTGGCTGGAAGGCGCAGATGCCAGATGAGCAGATGTTTGACTCCAAACCACGTACTTTGAGGGATGTGTTGTTATCCTTGAGGCAACGGTCACGTACGCTCACATCCAGGTTGAAGTGGCTGAGAAAATCTGCTCCGAGTATGGCGAAATTAACATCCGCCACCACGAAGACCCAGCGAAACAGGCGCCTGAGTCCGACGTCTATTGTCAGCGAGCGGAAGCCGTACGTAGCGATGGCAGTGTTGTTCACTGCCTGCAGCGACGATGTGTTCTTGCTACGTCGGCGATCCTCGGGGGTTGCCGGGACAATAGAGATTTCGGCTCCCGTGTCGACTAGCAGGCGGGAGTTGCTTACGCGGTCGACTATGAAAAACAGGCGGCTGGGTGGAGGGCCGATGTCGTAAGCCGCCGTTAACGACTGGCCGGAGCGTTTCCCGGAAACGAGCAAGGTTGAGTGCAGCGGCTAGCACCCGTGCCGAAACGACGGTGGTACCAGCAAACTCCGTCCTGTGTATCTCGTGCATGGCTTCTCTGGGAAGAGCTTGGGTGTCTTGAAGGGGATCGGTTGCGTCGTTGCTCGTCCTGTTGGGGAGCGCCAGATAGCACAAGTTTCTGCATGGTGTCGGTAAGGTGTTGCAGTTTCTCCTCAAGGCGCGACAGTCGATCTGGTTGCTCATGTGTTCTTGCAGCAGCTATGGGCGCAAAGGTTGGAGTTGAGTATTCCGTGATGCGATCGGCAAGTTGCGCTAGTTGATCAAGGGACGTCTCATTTGAACCCGCGAGAACCACGCGCACCGACTGGGGGAGCCGTTGCAGGAAAAGTTCACGAAGAAGTGGGAGCTGGCCGTCCTGACGCGCGCGCACACCGAGTAGTTGCCGCATACGGTGCAGCAGTTGGGAAGGTCGTTGGTCGCCCAGCTCTTCGCGACACAAGAGCTGCTGCAGTCTGCTTTCTTCAGGCGCCTCGAGGCGGTCCAGCACCGTCTTTTTGAGGGTGTCATATTGTTCTTGCGCGGGGGGTGAAACCAAAATGTCGGGGGGCAGGGCTGCGACGACGTGAAGATATTTTGTCGACTGCGAGGTGATATGCCGGAGCTGAAAACGGGCCTCCACTTGGCTGAACCAAACTCTTGGATTTTTCGGCCAAAAATTTGGTAGCTTCAGTTCTGTGGCGATGACCGCAGGCGTGGAGGCAGCAGCGTTGTCGTCGGAGCTCATCGCGGCGTGTTCGTTGAAGCGTTCGGGTCACCAATTTTTGTAGCGGCCGGGAATGTCGGCTGCCGGAGGCAGCGAGAAAGGAGACGTGAAGCTGGTTTGGAGTTGCAGGGCAAGACTGTTTATTTCCACTCCGTGCGAGTGACGAGAGCTCCCCTCGACGAGGGAGAGAAGGAGGCACCCCCGCGTTCTTCTACAAGAAAGAGGAAAAGGGGGCCCCCGAGCGAGCAGACGCAGCATGCCGCCGGTGCTAATTCCCGGAGCCGGCCCCGACAACACGTTGTTCCCCGAACACGGAGGAGGAGGCGCTGGCGCCGCGCGTAGGCGAGCTGTCGACGGCCGGCTGCAGACGGGATAGAAAAGAATGCGGTGGTGCTGAGCAGCTTCCGCTACAATATGTTTACTAGATTGATATATGGTAATTTATGGTACAAGGGCCAATGGTGGCCAAAGAGTGCCAGGTCATGGTATGGGATGTGATCAATGATGATGTTAGGTGGCTGTATAAGGGCCTAAAATTGTTCGCACTGAAGGTGCGTAACACGCATAATTGCTAAAATCATGACAGTGACGTGAATTGTGTGCGATGAGGATAAATGAGTAGTGCTTGTGATACTAAAAAAATTCGGCAGATCCCATGTACCGTGGGAATCGATGTTATGCGAAGCATGCGGCGAGTAGGTGACTGTGGCGTAACTTTTTTTACTACGTGTCCCGAGAACGCACGCGCGTTTCGCGAACCCGTGTGCATGTGAGCAAGAAGTTCTTGACAGTTCTTGAACAAGGGCATCATCACCGTGATCAGTGAGCAGCAGCAGCTGGTCATGACTTGTTAGACGATCAGGTCATGATCGTGGTGACGAGGGGTCCATATGTAGTGAAGTATGTGGTACAGTAGAGATGTTGGAATACGTGGATGCCTCGGTCATTTCGTCGAGAAATCGTCTGTCGACAGAGCAGGCGACATGTCGGAACATGCAGCCACCTTTCGCGTTGGTGAGGTATAGGCCGTCGAGGCTGGTAGGCCTGGATAGTGCTACGTAGACTAACATCAGTGGATGGTGTTTGTCGTATTCGTAGACCACCTGGGCGTATGTGGCCTACGTAGCCTAGTCTACAAAGCGGCTGTCAATCAATCTGGCGTCATCCTCGGTCAGCATGAGGCCATCGCCCAGCCTCGTAAGAAATAAAGAGGACACTGCGTCGTTCTGGTGGACAAAGTGCACCTTACGGTGCGGTGATGTGGATATCATATGTAACTTTCGTTAATGTATTTCTCCGGGGTCGAGAAATTCTTCACTATAGCTTGCTGAATCATAAACATACAAACATATTGTTTATTAGACTGCTATAAAAGCGGAGCCAACACTGGAACCACAGACATTAATCTGATTTGACGCCTGTATCGTAGGAGTACACACATCGTAGGAGTATCATGCAGTGTTTATTGCTTTTTTGTAAAAATATAGATAGCCACCACCACAACCACAATTGACGTTGCACCGATGTTACGCCTGCTTAGGCTGTTTTTCCAAATCAGTTTATGGTCCTGGCGTGGCTCAGTGGTAGAATACCTGATTGCCACGCAGAATGCTTGGGTTCGATTCCTGCTGGGATCCTAATTTTCATTCTTTCCATTCGTTGAGTGAACGTTGCCAATGTTGGTTTTCCTTAACGCTCTAGCATTTAAGATACCAATGTCTGCTCTCACCGTTCCTGGGTAGATATAAACTGTCAATCACCTGTGGCGTATACCCGTACACCGCGGCCCGTGGTAAACGGTGTTGCGATCGGCGAGCCATCCTTTGCCGCGGGGCGCCGGGACGGAAAAAAGGCAGCCGCTTCACTGTGCGGCGATAAGGAAGAACGCGAAGACGCCCGGCTGATTCTCATGCGCCAGGAGGTGCATGGTTTCAATTTGCTCGAGACAGCACCATTGTCGCCGGCGCCGGAGCGGAAATGCGACACATGGCGCCTTTGTGCCCCACGAAAGGCCGCGACGCCGAGTTTCCGCCGAAGACGGACCTCGGACCACCGCGGTGTGCGTCTCCGGCTGGTAGGTCGTCTACGCTCAAATCAGCGCCAGCTGCCCACATGAATAGCAGTGGATCTGCCGGGCCTGCAGCCGCCGTTCGACCGCATGGGTGGTCGGCTCGAGCAGCGACACGAGGGACTCATCACAACCCACATGCTGGCGGCATGCTTCCCCCGACGCGACATCGTTGCGAGAACAATGCGCGTGTTTGGGTTGTGTGTGCGTGTGCTGGGGGCGGTGCCAGCAAGGTGACCTGCAGGATTCACTGCCCGATTGGATGGAAACGTCTTCCCCTGTTTCCCCAGGTCTGGCATCTAGGGACCGCCAAGGGGTTAAAAGACGCGAGCGGATGCATGCGAAGGACATTCCGGAACGAGTTGTCTATATGTAAAAAATGTAAATAAACCTCTTATACGCTTCTTCTGCTCCTCAGTCCGGTTCCCTCCAACAGCAGCTCTTCTTGCGGACGAGGTTTGCGACCGCCTGCCTGGACGCGTGAAAACCAGGGCAATTGCGGGAGAGCCTCCCCTCTACAACTTCCAACAACGGGTATGTGCCACACGTGTCTAGTGGAAAGGGTTTGACGGCCTACGCGACAGGATTTTAGGGTTATTCATGTCATGACCCGACAGTCATATTCGACAAATGCTCTTACCCTCCCATGCAAATTTTGGTCTACACCAAGTGAAGGAGGCGATCATGAGAGCACCCAGACGTAGGCGGCTAGATAGATAGATAGATAGATACGTAGATAGAAACGCTCAAAGTGCCAGAGGTTCGCTAAGGAATGCTTCGCATTTAATAGAGTATGGAAGTAGCGCGAAAGCCTCACGAACGCGCTTGAGACAAAGGGCCCTGAGGTAGGTGCTTTCTGTTAATGAAACTACCGCAGCACCGACCTCTCTTGAGAGGCCGTGCTACGGAACACCTGTGTATATTACGTGAAAACTACGAAGCTCTTTTCAAAATCCTAAAAGATAATATTATTTAAAAGACTGATCCTTGCCTAGCAACATTACTGGATGAAGTGGGACTTGCTATCGGAATGGTACTGGAAAATGCTTTCTCCTAAGTGCTCCAAGTTCCCAGCACTCTAGCAAGACGTGAAGGACTGAAAGTGACTGGCCCCATTTATCACAGCTGGGTGGCTCACCACCGGATAAAACATACACGTGTGTGCTGAGTGTGTGTCCTATTCTAAGTCTGTAGAATGTTACTTCGGTGTGGCGTGTCCTTGAAGTGAATGTCCAGCTACCGAGGTATGGCTTAATCATGCGTAATTTGTTATGTATTTCTAGATTGCATGACCTTTGCCAGAAGGCCCCGAGCTTTTCCTTAAAAAAGTGTTTCACGTCGACTACAGGAACACCCATGGATGTATTAGTAGCACTTACCTGGACAGAAGTTGCTAGCTGGTCAGCCAAGATATTGCCTTCGATGTCTCTATGCCCAGGACCCAGCACAACACGATATGTTGGTCGGATGCATACATGGTGCAAAGTAATGAATACAGTTCCATCACCAACGGGTTTTTATTCTTTCGGAGAGAAATGATGGCTTTTATCACACTCACAGGGTCTGTGAATATAATAATTTTTCTAACTTTTCCTTGCTGATATGTTTCACAGCTGTCAGCAGCGCAAAAGCTTCTGCTGTGAAGATGCTTGTTTCCGGGTGCATAGCGCCCGAGTCTGTAAATGAAGGATTGATCGCTGCATGACGAGCACCGGCATGCAGCTTAGAAGCATCGGTAAAAAACTCAGGACAACAGTAATTTGCCTGTAGTTCAAGAAAGTGTGTATGTATGTGCGCTTGTGGAGAATGTTTGGGTATTTCGATTAAGAGCAGCAGGCTAGAGCGCACTAGCTCAGGCCGACCTGTCTGCCTTCGAATAAGTTCTCTCTCTCTCTCGATGAAGGATACGTCACAGTCAATCTGCTGCCACTGCCATGGCGGGAGTGGTCTCGCAGGAGGCATTACTCGGTGTGTAAAAATCGAGATATCCATTTCTTCGTTAATCTTCCTGACACGCAGTGAGAAAGGAATATTGCGGCGCACCTAGTATCGTTTACAGTAGGATAAGCAAGGTGTTCAGATTGTGCATTCACATTCAGAAAATACGTGAAAGTATTGTATGACCGTTGCAAATTGAGTGACCACTCGTTTGCTTACACGGGGAGATTTCTGTACAGGGCTAGTCCTAAATGCGCCAGTGGCTAGGCGGATGCCCAGATGGTGAATCGGATCAAGCATTTTCAGCGCACTTGGTGCGGCATAGTGATACACCACACTGCCGTTGTCCAAACGCGTCGTGACAAGACTCTTGTACAGATCCATTAAGTAGTTCCTATCCTGTGCATTAAGCACTTCCCCATGTTGTGTGTGACAGTATTTTTGGAACACTTAGTTTCAAGTTATTTGATGTGGAGGATGAAGGATAGTTTTGAGTCAAGGATGACACCTAGAAATGTATGTTATTTGTTGTTCTGTATGTGTTGTTAATCCAACGTAACCTCAGGATCTGGTACAATCAAGGGCGTAGGCAGAAATGTTTTGCGGGGGGGGGGGGCACCTCCATGATCTGAAGTGGGGGCAGGGTAGGCAGATGTGGTCGAATGTCATTTTGTGCTGTATATGCCATGGCAAAACAAAATATGGGGGGGGGGGGCCACGGGCCTGGTGTGCCCCCCCTCCCTGTCTACGCCACTGGATACAATGCCCCTTTTTTCTGTTAAAAAGATCACACGAGCTTTTAAGGGGTTGATCTTAAAACCACCCTCCATGAAATAACATTGAAGTGTTGCTTTCGAGAAAATAGATTAGTCGCCGGTTTATCATCTTTTCATAGAGCCTACACAAACAGGTTTTTAGTGCTGTTGGCCCATAGCTGCTGGCCAAGGACGTATCTTTCCCTTATTATTAATGTAATGGGATGATAATAGCTTCTTTCCAAGATGTTGGAATGTATACCTAGATGCCGTTGTAAACGGATAGAAGTGCATTTGGTGCTTCAGGGTGTAGGTTCTTGATCATTTCATACATGGTGCGATCACCACCTTGCGCTGAGTTGTTACAGGAACAGGCGCGCGCGGCGCAAGAAAAGAAAAAAAGGAAGAAAAACAAAGCGAGCGGTGCAATAAACAGTTTCAAAACGTACATAGTCGTTTACATCCCATTTCTTAGGAGCTTCGCTCATCGGTTGTATTTGTACACGGAACAACTGCTATTGTTTAAACTTGTTAATATTGGCACTGTCCGCGAACTGTAGGTGGCGCGCAAGTCGACTCAAGATGGCTGTTCGAGGGATGATAGGCGCTCCGGTATGCCCGGAGAGACCCTTGTAAACACAGCTCGTTGCGTGTTCTTCAGCGTGGTGCGACAAGTTTTGCACCATGTGCGACATCAATTCACTTCCTTTTGCGAGGCCGCTTTCATTCGCGGATGTTATGAGCCACATTGGAGCGGAAGACAGAAGAATTAGATGCCTAATTGAAGGCGAAGCGGTGTTGAACGCCCGGCACATTATATGCTGTGGAAGGAAAAGCTGCGACGCTTTGTCTGTTACCGTCCAAGGGCTGTGCGTCCAGACATCGCACGTGCAACAAAAGCCACACGAACTTGAGTTCGTCTATGGACTCGACGGCTCTATCAAGGTACGTACGCATATGCCCTATTGTGCCGCACTAAAATTAGAGAAAATCTATGGCTATGCACTGCATGAAATTGCTGTTTGCGCTGCAGTAATGCTTCCTTTTAACAAGACGATCTTACGAACCGCGTGCCGCAAGAATATTTGTCGCGCGAACGTCGAGCGAGTTGACGGCCGTGTCATTTCGGCCTGGATGTGGTTCTCGCCGATTTATATAGCATAACTGTGAACTTAAACGAAACGTTTTTGTTTTAAGCAACGGCCGTCAATAACACTTTCGTGATTAGCAACAACGTGCGTCTTTGCGCGACGTGCAAGCACCTACGTCACCAACATGCACGTCGTCATAATCCAACGCTTGCGAAGTGCATGCCGTGAGCGTCTGTGTGGCGAAGACTTCGTCTGCATAAGTTCTCAGAGTATAAAAAAAGTGCTTTTGTCTTACACATTTCGTGTTTCATTAGGGTCACTGTTCTTGCAAAGCGGGTAACTCGCAGCGGTGCAAGCATGTGGTGGCAATGCTGCTCTTTGTGAACAGGCAAGCACGCTTTCTTGTCTTACAGCTTCTGGCTTTTAAGCATATGCGACAGGGCAGCCAGCCGATATCAGAACTCACTAACCTCCCTGTCCTCCCGTCTGTCTCTTTCTCATATTCATAAGACTTCAAATTAATGAGGCATGAAGGCTTAAATCTTCATGGAGCTGGCCTTTTTATTGACAAGCCACCCGGCATTGTATTGCGTAATTTCTTGTGTTTGTGAGTTACCTTGACCTGTGCAGGTTAGAGTAAAAATTACCCAATTACAATTACTTCACTCAGCAATGTAAACTGTTAGTTAACAAATGCAGCGTCACAATAGTAACTGATGTATTAATTAAAAAGCAATCAATTTCTGGTCACTTCAATGTTATGTGCCACGCATCTTTGCCAACTCTCACCATAAAGGTCGTTGGAACACATGAACTGCTCACACATTTAAAAAATTCCGTGATTTGGCAGTACTGCTTATTGTACTGAAGAGCTCACGGCCGAGAGCAGTCTCAACTATCACAGTGCTTGTATAAAGCTTTCTTGAAGAGTGGCTCTCTCAAGTGAAGTGAGCGCAGCCTTCTGTTTTGTTATTTTGGGTATTTGCACGCCAGCTATTTTATACTGTGCAAATATGATCACCTCTGAACTGTGTGTTGCACTCTTCCATTTGCACTGCCCAAGCCTCATGAAGGGTCCTTTGAAGAGTGGCAATGTTGTGCAGATTCCTATGAGAATATCTGAACGCCAAAAAATGACCAGGAACTGAACCCACAACACTTCAGCATCGTAAAAATTTCCTGGCACCGCCTCTGAAGTTCTCACTGCCAGAGTGGACTATTTATTTTCAGCTTAATAACTTTAAAATTACATAAGTGCTCAAAACAGGACGAGATGAAGACACAGATACAGCGCTGACTAACAACCAAAGTTTATTGCAAAACAACTGCAATATAAGGAAGCAGGTATTTGTGCAAAACAACGAAACATAAGCACATACATGTGATACAGGTTATACAACAATGATAATCAGCTCGAACATTGTTTTATTCTTCATCTGTTATGTACCAACCAGCCCACTCAAGCACACTAAGTGCTGGACGCCATTGCCGCGCCTTAATATTTTGTGTCATACATGCATACATAGGTCGGCAAACTCACTCATGAGTCGACTCACTAAGATTCAGATCAGCTGATGTGTCTGAGTTTGAGTGAATCCGGGTGAGTAGTATTTTGGTGAGCTGGAGTCTGAGTGAGTCTGGTTGAGGCAATTTTTAGCGAGTCTGAGTCCGGTTGAGAAAAAGTTTGGTGAGTCCGAGTGTGTCCGGTTGAGGAAAATTTTGGTGAATGTGAGTGCGAGTGAGCCCTCAGTGCGGAATATATTTGTTGGCGAGTCTGAGTGAGCTTCAACTTTTTTCCGACCTATGCATACATAGGTGAACTTGTGGAAAATGAAGCAAATTTGAAAATAACATGTCACTTCCTGTTCTCTATTAGCAGGACCGGCATAGAGAATCTGGAGCCGTTGACTTCTACGGATATCAAACAAGCCTGGGGCAAGCTTAAGGCAGCTCCTCTGTATGCTGCACGAGAACTCAAGGACCTATGCCATGTAGTCTCCCCCCCGCTTGCACCTCTCTGAGCAAGCACGGGAGAATATCAGGCGTAGAATGATTGTTACGCTACCCGACAGTGCATTGGCAAAACACTTCCATGGAAGACAGCAGCAGCAAGAAGTACCTGCCATGGAAATAGATGCCAACGATGAGGAAGAGTCATTGCTGCGCTACATTGTAGAGAAAAACGTGGCGCCTTATTCTGAAATGCTGTTTCGTGATGTAGCATTTAGAAGTTCAACCGCATTCAGGATATTCAAGTTTACTGAAGCAGACCTCACAAACAAGGAGAGGGATTTTTATAGTAAGCACGTTGCAGTGACTTATAATGAATCCTTAAGAATATGTGTAGAGACCAGGTCTCAGGACAATACTAAGTGGCAGCGTGAACGAAAAGTGAGAATTACGGAAAGTAAGTGTCACTCTCTCTAAACATACATTCCCAAAGAAAGTAGCTCATGGGACAACAAAATTGCAAAGATGAGAGATACTTTCCGCGGGAACTCTGCCACACGGTATGGCAAAGAATGCGAGCCGACAGCTCTGGATAGGTATATGCAGATGACTGGAGATGCAGTAACACGGATTGTATTTGTAGTCCACCCAGATTTGCCATGGCTCGGCTACAGTCCAGATAGCGTCATATTTAAGAATGGTGAGCCAGCCATCCTTTTAGAGATCAAGAGCCCCGTTCTTGGCAAAACAAAGGCAGCCATTGATTTAGTTCAAGACAGGAAGCTGCCTTATGTCAAAAGTGGCGAAAACATTACTCTTAATTGTAAGCATAACTATTTTTCGCAGATACAGCTCGGCATGTTTCTTCTAAACCTACAGGTGACTCATTTCATGATATATTCCGAAGTCGAACCACACATCATTGTTGTGCACCGTTGTAACGACCATGTTGACAGACTTTTGCGCAAGCTACAGTTTGTTTACTTTAAGTGCATGCTGCCGAAGTTGGCAGAATCAGCCTAATTCCGTACATGTATGTTATACTTTTAGAAACTTGTTGTCACAAATTAGCGGGTTATAAAGCGCGCGCGAGGCCGCTTTCAAGCAGCTACGAGACAGAACGGCGCGAACCGCTCGCCAAGAGCGCGAAAAGACGAAAAAACAAGCATCAAAAGACGCCGGCACGCCGCATCCTCCTCACCCAATCGAGCCAGGCGCAGACGACGCGATCAAACGCCCGGCAAATCCTGGATGTTTCTAGAAGGAAAGGGTGACGCATCCGAGAGCGATGCCGCCGCGATTCGAACCTACGAGAAAGCTCTCGCCCCTTCTGTAGCCTCGGCTGTACTGCACGCGGAAGAACTCTCCCGACGCTTCTAGAAACCGGGGAAGAAGGGATAAAAGCGTGCAAACGACGAGAGTCGAGTAGTGCAGGCAGAGTAGTCAGTGAGTGAAGTGGAGACAGGAGTGAGTCAGTTGGCCCGGTGATGGTGAAGTTATGCAAAGTGTGGCTTCGTTAGCCAAAGAAGACGTGTTTATGATGGTGTGCGGTCAGTCGCTCGTCGATCTGGAAGAATCCGATGACGACACCGTGTGAGCCGTGACAAGTCACGACGACGGTTGAGCTACGACGATCAACGCTGGAGCTGGCGTGAGTGTTTCCTTGAAGAGAAGCATTCGATTACCGTCCAAGTATTGCGGACTGGATACGCCATTGTTTATTCAGAACTTTAACAGTCGTTGACTAGTTGTAATGCATGCGATTGCATTTGTTGCGTGTGATCTGTTTGTTTAGCTCCCGTTGTGTAAACACCATCTGAGTATTATTGTGAAGCTGTAACTGGTACCAGCCGAGTGTGCACGTGTTTGTGTTATTTGTATTGCCTTAACTGAGAATATATTTCGTTTCGTTTGTGTTGTCGACTCTCGGCTCTGACTCGGTCTTTGGACCACAACCGGCGTTCGCTGGCGCACCAAAGGACCAACTTTAAATTGTCCGCGCTTTCGTGGTGCGTTTTCGGAGGGCCGTGACGCCAGCCCTTAGAATCCGCCCGGCGATTGCCGTCCCCATTAACGGGATTAGTGACACTTGTCTTGGTTAATAATGAATAACTGCTGAAGTTTGATGCGCCAAAAGCCATGATAAGATTGAGGCACGCTGTTGTGAGAGACTCCGCATTAATTTTGGCCACCTAAGTTTATTTAACATGCGCATAACTCTAAGCACACGAATGTTCTCGTTTTGCTTCCATTGAATTGTGGCCAACGTGTCTGTGAATAGAGTCACGCCTTCATTTTCTGGGTTAAGAAACCTGAAACCTCAATAACATAATATTCTCTGGGGTTTTACGTGTCAAAACCACAATATGATCATGAGGCATGCCAAGTGGAGCGCTCCGGAAACTTTGACCATCAGATGTTCTTTAACGTGCACCGATATTGCACAGTAGAGTGAGAAAACTCTCCTCAAATGATCTACAATATCAATGCTGGAATGTATATGAGATAGTTTTGTTAGTGGTGTCTTAGAACTCGCTTTGTATGCCTGATAGGCTGCATGAAATTTAAACCCTTGACACAACATCTAAATCTGCTTGTTTTTTGCTTGACTCACTACAGGGAATATGCACTCAAAGCCAAACAATGCACTCGGGCAGCTTCTCTCCAACTGGTTCGCATGACTATGATTCCCACAATACATGGGATCTGCCAGAATTTTTTACATGTGCTGCAGTTCGGTACACCCTTTAAATGCGTAGGCGTTTCTCATTGCAAATATGCAGTGGTAGAAAAAGTGGGGGTGAAAATGCCTGCACTTAACACATTGTCATGATACACAATGAAAGCTATACAATTAGTTGTAAGACTGGTCAGATATTTGAAATCAATATAAAGGAAGTACATAAACAGCCAGCATTTTATAGCTCTAGGTTATATATGTTTAAGGAAATGTTTTTAAGCAGCATATTCCCTTAAGTGTTATTCCCAAATTTATTCTCAGAGAGTATAGGAGAAGAGAGGTTCACAAGGCCAGCAATTATGACCAGTATCTGGTCGAGTGAACCAACCAACTCCCAAGGCACAGGCCCCCTCAGCACATTAAAAATTTTCATCCACTGGCCCGTTCTACATGCACACGTGCTCTGGCAATATTGAGGGTTTTGCCAGAATCCTCTGCAGAGAACTGGCGCTGATTCCTCAGAAATGGTGGCTGGACAATTCCGATTCCAACCTCACCACAAATGTCTTCCAAGTTAAACCCCTTATCCACCATTACATCATCTCAGAAACTCTCCAGTTTGCTCAGCACACCTGACTTTTCTACGCATGCCTTATCTGATGATCTCCTTCCAAAGCCATTGCTCACGAAAGTTATTAGGCCAGCAGGAGAGACACCCACAAGCATCTTGGCAGTGTGCATTCCTTTGTAATAAGAATACGTTAGAATGCGACAAGAGGCGCAGTGTGACTTTTCTATCTGCACCTCCGTGCAGTCAAGCACTATGCGTACTTCCTTGAAATCCCTGAAACAGTCAGGCATATTTCGTGAAATTTCGTCTCTCTCTGGGCAAGGAGTGGCTGCCTCAAGCACTGCTGCAAGAGTAGATAGTGTGCCATTAAAATTCTTTGTCAATGTTGTCCTGCTGACACCGAACAATGCTGCTAGACACGTAAATGACAGGCATAACTTCAGCTTCACCAGTAGAAGCACGATACGGTCAAGCACATGTGTATTTGTGACCATTTGGTCAATAGCCTCTACTTCGATGGCTATCATTGTCAATGCAGTCCTAAATTTTACGCCAGTAAATGTTAGTACAGCCTTGTCAGTAGTAAGTACACTGAGAAGCCTAATGTTTTTTTGGACTGGTCACTTCAGTGTTCACTCGAACACTTTTGTTTATGGTAGATGTACTCTTCATGATCTCCTCCACATCCTGGCTGCAGGCGGCTAGCTGCAGAAGCGCGGTGGCCACTTCACACTCCTCATTGTTGGGGCTACAGCTAGTAGTCTCAGCAAAGGCGTGTGGCGATGTCGCCTGCAGACAATGTAAACACTGCTGAAAGTTGGGCAAATTGAGCAACATTCACTGAGAGAAAAGTGTCGCTTGAGCACTGAGAGAAGAAGCACAAGAATTTACTTTTTTGCCACTTATCCCTTCATTGTAAAGAGTGTTTATGCCTGCTCCTGTTTAACGAATACCAGACTTGGTCTGCTATTTGTGCACAAAAATGTGGCCTCAGTAACACCAGTACAACACCTGTGCTGCTCCAATTCATACATTAGCAGCAAAATGTGGAGCATCTTCAGTAATCTCTGTCACAACCTTGCCAAATAGCAAAAGTCTGGCCTGCAATAAAGTGCACAAAACTCACTTTCAAATGCTTAGGTTGAGCATCATGTACAGGGTTCTGCTGTTCTGTGAAAGATTACACCTTATGCAGACAGAGGGAACAATGATAATGTTAGAGCACCACATTACAACTGATGCGTACACCGCAGGAGGCCATTTGGCCAAATATTGTTGCCTGTGCTCTCTTAAAATACAGCGAGGCTAGTGTTTCATTACCTTCTATATATATTAACCAAACAGAAACTGAAACCTTTCAGACCTTTGCAAATGTGGCAGGAATGCATGAGCACTCCATCAATAGCACTTATAAAGAAAGAATGAAATCACCTCAGAGTGCTTGCTATGTGTACCTAAAATCAGGAATTTTTTCCTTTCTATAATTGTTCCCTCTCTCCCCCCTTACGGCCCAGTCTCCAATCTTTTGCATTAATATGCAGCATTTCAACAAAAAATTACTCGAAGCCTGTACTTGTCTTGCTTTGTATGTTTCTTATGTCTTCCTTTTTTGGTGCTGTCAGAGTGCATAAAATGTTGAAATGACCAACAAGCACTTCCTCGTGGGTAATTTGCCTTAATGCCTCGAAATATTGTGTGCATGGTCCATGCAGAAGGTCCAAGTTAATTTCTTTAACGGCAGCATTGCCCTTTAGTCACATTGTTTGTATTCAAGCATAATGGATGTAACTTAAATGATAACTTACTGCTGTTGGCGTGTCAGCTGTGCTTTCCACTTCACAAGGCGCTGTGCGAAGTGAACTCTGCTCCAGATTGTCAGCAGGAACTCCTACAATGGTTGCAAGTGCAAATAACTTAGTACACCCTTTGCTATGTACAACACCGACCTTTTCTTTGATCATAGCAATAAAGAATTCAATAATGCTCATGTTCACACAAGTCTCGCATTGTACTTTTGCATTTAAGGAGCCCAAATTTATATTTATACTATCATATATCTAACATCTTTCATGCAAATAATGAGGTGACTTACCATGCTCTTGGCTCCTAGGAGGATTATGCAACTCATTAGCTGCCACTCCCACAGCACTGGATGGTATAGCTGCTACCGAAGATGTGGACAGCCTTCCAGGACGCACTTGTACAATAACAAAGTAGAAAGATATCACGAAATCAGTTGAACTTCTATGCAACAGAAACTCGCAGCTGAAAAATGTTTAAAAAAGCTGCATGACAGTTGCCACAGTAACAATAAGACGTTCTGGTGGGCTAGTTGGTTCATTGCTGTTAAACATTCTTAAACTGTGCAAAATGACCAGGACACGAGTAAGAAAACACACAGAACAACATGAGCACAGACTGCCAACTGCGTATTTCTGGTAAGCAAGGAACAGATATTTCAACCAGAAACCCAGACATGTGACCAATATGTGAATCTCGCCTGTGCCGACAAAAATACGAACATTGCTGAATAAGAATGCACTCCAAGATAGTGGCCAAACAAACACCGCTAAACTTGGGACCAATCTCGCTCGCATGTGAAGAAAGAAACAAAAAAACCAGTTGTCACATAACAAATAACCTGAACAAAGATGAAAAGATGACGACGTAACATCACTTGATCACATGTGCAGGTTCCTGGTTGAAATATCCGTTCCTTGCTTAGCAGAAAATAAACATTTGGCAGTCTGTGCTTGTGCTGTTCGGCGTGTTTTCTTACTCGTGTCCCGGCCATTCGCACAGTTAAGAACGTCTAACACCACAGTAACAAGTATTTATTTTCTAACATGACCGGTAAATAATTAAGGTGACTAGCAGCATGTATAATTCGATTCAGGCTGTGTAATTAATTTAGGAAGATGAAGCATTTATCTACAAAATCATGGCCTCAAAGTATCCTAACAGCTATCATTGCATGTAGCATGAATTGTGTAAACAGTAATCTTTCCCGTCACTGTAATTAATATGTTTTTGCAGCATTCCACTTAAAGGTTGGTGACAGCTGCTTGGAGCAGGCCAATCGGAAGTGAAAAAAAAAGTGATAAAAACATTCAGAGAGGAGCGTTTCAGGTCCCATCACAATCAGCTCGAAAGCAGGAGGCTACCTTTCGATACCTGTTTTGTGAAATAACAAGTATTTGTGTCAGCTGTTCCAACAGCATTTTAATAAGCAGAAAATTTCGTGCTTAAACAGTGTTACAATATGTACAGGGGTGGTCAAAAGTTCCCAGGCCGCAACGCCCGGCTGAGGAGCAGCAGCTCGCTGCTATCGGGGCGCTCTCATCGCAATCACGCCTTGGCGCACGCTGGCGTCGAGCGTGTGCGTGAAGGGGGAGGGGCACCCCTCTCCATTTCTTGCTCTCCTTGATAAGAAAGCGACGTATAAACTTGGTGCGTCATGTTCCCTCATTGTCCGCTCGTCGATGTTTTACTACTGTGCAGCGTGTAGCGAGGCGGCAGTCTTCCGGAAAACTGACGCATTATGATTGCGGCTACATTTAGCTAGGCACCATATACATTACCGTAGTTTTCGGCTTCCTGGAAAACAATATCGCGCGTTTAACTTTCCACTGGCACTGCGGTGGTTCTATCAGCTGTCTTCACAGGCCATTTCGCTGCATACGAGCTTGGTCGGAGCCCGAAATGTATTCAGAAGAGCTTGTGTTGGGGCTAGATGGAACATCTTAGTGGAATAAGCAGCGCTGCACAGTAGTAGTTTATACCTAGGTTCCTTATGAAGGAGAGCAACAAAGAGAGAGAGGGACACACCCCCCTTCCCTTCCACACACACGCTGGACGCCAGCGTGCGCCCAGGCGTGATTGCGATGGCAGCGCCCCAATAGTAGCGAGCCGCTGCTCCGCGGCCGGGCGTTGCGGCCTGGGAACTTTTGACCACCCCTGTACATGTACACTAATTCAGTAAGGCAGGTGAGACGTGTTAAATGCTACCACCTACAGACATAGAGTTTCTTCAAATAATGCCTAGAGGGAAATCTTGCGCCACCGTGTACGCATGTTTTAGAAGGGGCGTTGTGCCATCGTGGGAATGACTGCACATGTGTCTATGAGGCTTCTGTTGGCTCGTGTTGAGCAAGCCCTGGCCTAACACGGTGGATACGGCTGCACAAATAAAGCTTTGCTAAAGCAAGACCTTCATAAACAGATCTTTTTCACCCGTATTACATTTCAAATGAAAAGTTTACTCATATACATAGCATAATTGAGCAGCAAAATTAAGAAACAAACAGTAGCAGAGCAAACGCTGGTCTTGTATCTCTTCCAACTTCAGTGGCTGCTCGGCAGATACAGAGGGCCCCACTTTTCGTCTAAGACAGTCTCTCGATCCGTTTTAAGTTCATAAAACTGCTTCGTTCTAAACGGACGCATCATGTCACCTTAGATTGAAGCCTGCATAGATTGATTGTCTGCATTTTACAGGCCTCCGACGCGCGCAAAACCGTTGTCACACGGGCACTTTTGATCACGGTCAGGGCCGATCTTAGGCTCGGTCCGAATCAGGTGCTGCTACACATTCTCTTGATCGCAATCAGACTCGACGTGGATCAGTTTGGACCAATCACGATTAGAAGATGCGATTCGGATCGGCTTTGATCGCGATCAAATGTCCGTGCAATACTGTTATTATAAACCGCTATGATTAAAATTCGATCGCATCGAAACATAACAATAATAATATCTGGGGTTTAACGTCCCAAAACCACGATATGATTATGAGAGACGCCGTAGTGGAGGGCTCCGGAAATTTCGACCACCTGGGGTTCTTTAACGGGCACCTAAATCCAAGCACACGGGCCTAAAACATTTTCGCCTCCATCGAAAATGCAGCCGCCGCGGCCGGGATTTGATCCCGCGACCTTCGGGTCAGCAGTGGAGCGCCATAACCACTAGACCACCATGGCGGGGCGATCGCATCGAAACAGCTTCATATGATTACGACCGAGCGTAATCCCGATGGCCCTGGCCGCGATCAAAAGTGCCCGTACAATGTCGGAGCTTATTGAAATATTTCACGGAATTCGCTTGTGTATCGAGGTCGGTATTGAATCTCTGTAAAAACAACTGCGAATATCACACGAAAACAGGCAACTTCGCGTCCACTACGTTTGCTCGCTTGCTTGCTTGCTTGTTCCTTAAACTTCCCGCAGTTTGCAGCATTTTCTTTAGTGTCCATCGCGTCGCGTCACGCTAGCACGTACGGGCCTCTACGTCAATTAAAGCGAAAAGTGAAAGTGATTTCCACTTACCTGTGTTGCTCCAGAAGAAATAACTGGGGATGAAATGTGCACTGCAGACCCGCATCGGCGGCGTCACAGGCTTACCGATACGAAGCCTCACCACCCATTCCTTTCTTCGGCGCGGATCTTGCGGGAATGAATGGAGGCTTATCTTCTTAGGGACAGCTCGATTTGTGCACTGGGGCACGCAGCACATCCGATTGCTGTTGTGCTTCTTGGCCATGACGCGCATAAGAAGAGCACAACGGCGCGAGGCATTTGACTATAAGGCAGCCAAAACACGCGTCTTCGTCTGTCTATCCTCCAAGAGTCGCCGCCGTCAGGCGCCACTGTGCGGCGCGACCGTCTACGGACATCGCGAATAGGGAAATGATCACTTCCTTATGGGTTCTTAAACACTCGCCATTCTAGATACGGCAATAGAATAGTGGATGTGATGCTTAAGACGATAGATGCGTATGTTTGCTGCGTAGCATTCAAGTATGTGTGTTCGTTTTTGTTCAGCGGACATGTACCAGTGGAGAATAGGAAATTTTCTATCAGTCGTCCTCTCGCATCACAACGAGAGTCTCTCCACAGTAGGCCATGTACATTTAAATCTCTGACTAGTAAATAAGGTACAGGAAGCTCATAAATTAAGTTTTGGAATTCAGTTTTTGTAAGTCTATAGCCGGGGTGAATGTATAATGATATTTGAGGGGATGTGTTCATCGTGCGGTGCGGGGTGGCTGTCACTGGGACGTCTGCCAATGATGTTAAATTGGACAACTTCTCATGTTGTGTTTGATCCCGGAGTTCCGAAAGAAGATCTCCATTTGCCATTCTCGACGCTTTGCAGCCTACTCCAACAGTTTCGGACAGAGTTCTTGAGACCGGCAAATGTGAGATCATTCTCACTCTCCTTCCTGCTTTCTCGGAATGAACGACATGATAGCGTAGAAATCTTGCTTTCTGGTGTCCAGCAAAGAGAAATACATCTTAGGTGTACCCCCTCTTACGGACGCGATCCCGGAAAAGAGCAAGCCATCAGATATCTTATGTTTGGCAGTAACGCCGACCACCCACCGCAGAGTCCAACTAGGGGACGCTGCAGGAAGTGCGAAAAAAAAAATTCCTGCAAGCGCCAGCTGTACGTTACCGCTATAACCAAATATGGCGTCTCTAAGGCTGGCTACCCACACAGGTTAACCTTAGCCGCCAGGACATTTGGAAGTAAGTGGAAAGGAGGAGAGGACAGGGTAGATTTAGAGAGAGAGAGAAAGACGAAGATAGAAGAGGAAGACAGGAAAAGGCGACTGCCGATTTCGCCTGGGTGGGTCAATCCGGGGGTGCACGCCGTCTACGTGAAGCCAGGGCCAAAGGGGTCTGTCGCCTCTGCCGGGGGCCCTTAAAGGTCTCAGCACCCGGCGTCGACTCAACCCCCAGGATCTCCTCTTCCCCGGACACGGCTAAGCTACGCACGGCGAGGCGTGGGAGGGGGTCGAAAGACCCCGTTGGGCTCGAGTCTGTGGTGACGCCGCTCACTAAACGCCTGCTTGCGCAGACGCCCCTGCGGGGAAAACATATGCGTTCAGCTTTTTTTCTTAACAGCATCATTAAGCATACACTCATATATTACAATATACTGGTGCACCACTGAAATAATTGTAATTTTGCATTTCTTTATTCCTTTCACCATACTCACAAGTGACATTTTTTACGCTGCTGCATTTGCTGTTGTTTGTGTGTGTGTGTGTTTCTTTTTAATTTGAAACGTTTGCATTTAGATTCTGTGTTGCTGTTTTCTTTATTGTGCCAAATTCGAGTGTATACTTATTTTGTGCGCTATGCTTACGTGAGCGCTTCATTGCCGCCACTTTGCGTCTGTGTGTCTATAGCGCCCTGTGTGTCTATATGTGCCTCTATTTTGTCCTGTCTTGTATGTGCGCTACAAAGAAGCCTACAGAAGCCACTATTCTTACTTGTGTTGTTGGGGTATGGGGCCAGTCAAGCTGCGCTTGAGTCACAGCTTTTTTCCCGCACTCCACACCACACTCGGTATTATTTTATATGTACAAGTGTCCATACAATGTAAACAACGTAAAGACTGCGGTGAAATAAGCTCAAACTCAAACATTTCGCCCCTGGGAAAGACAACATACTCAAGTAAACACGACAACATGGGCGACACTTCCTGTTGATTTAATTAAAGGATGAAACGGAGCGTACGTATATATGTAATACACACATGCACAGAACAGCCAACAGCTCTGCCTTTCGTAGCCAGCTCTGAAACAATCTATTCTCTGAAGAACGCAGCTGTGTCGACGTGCCACTGATACATTCACCACCCAAGGTAGTAACGTGAAAAGGTTCTAATAACCCACGTGCTGTCTGACGCTTGCTCTTACCCAGAATCATGACCTCATGAAATCATAGTTATTCCAAAAGAGCGCACAAACGGGACATGAAAGAACCACACTACACAGGCGCTGACTTCCAACAAAGATTTATTGCGCGAACGCGAAATATAAAAGCAGAAAATACACAAAAGACGCGTGATAAACATGATAAAATGATGGCTAGGAGTTACAGAATTTTGAAGGTGTTAATCTTGCCCCGCCACGGTGGTCTAGTGGTTATGGCGCTCGGCTGCTGACCCGAAGGTCGCGGGATCGAATCCCGGCCGCGGCGGCTGCATTTTCGATGGATGCGAAAATGTTTGAGGCCCGTGTACTTATATTCAGGTGCACGTTAAAGAACCCCAGGTGGTCGAAATTTCCGGAGCCCTCCACTACGGCATCTCTCATAATCATATCGTGGTTTTGGGACATTAAACCCAAATATTATTGTATAAGGTGTTAATCTTGCAGATATGCGACTTCCTTGTCAAGTAACTGGATGGACGGTGAACTAACGCACGAATGCCTCCGCTTGATATTGGTGAATGCTTCAATAATTTCGCGCGTGCGCTGGTCCGGATGCTTTCTGATACCGTCATCAGAAAGCATCCGGACCAGCGCACGCGCGAAATTGGAATGCAGTTACATGATCTCTAATGTAGCGCGAAGTTGCTGCCTTGCCTTTGCTTGACATTGTTTGCGTGCTCCCTGAGGCGATCATTAAAGGGGCCCTGCAACACCTTTCTTAGTTATATTGGAATAGTCTCATTATTGACGTATGACTCTTCACGAGTCATATGCCGCAAAAATTTTTGAAATCCGTCAAGTCTAAGTGGTGTTAGCAAATTACAGAGATCACGTTCCGCAGCTTTCTCCCTCAACTCAACGCAGCGAGCGCGCGGACAGCTGCGCGCGGCGTGAAGGGAGGGAGGGAGGGCGGAGGTGCAAGGAGGCGACGTCAGCGCCGGCGGCATTTTTTTTTTCATTTTTTTCTCTCTGGCGTCTCGGCGCAACCACGTGGTCTGTGGCGCCACTTCCGGTCGGCTAGCGCGGTCGTCGTCGAGCGGCGGAGCCCATGGCACCGTGTATCGCGCGTGCTTGAAAACTGCGAGTCGGTTTGGTAATGTTGGGTGTGCACCTCGAACTGCGGTAGTGTTTTCATCGCTCTGCCAACCACGGACGCAAACTTGCGTGCGCGTTTGGAACGAATGACAGCTGAGATGGGTTTCGACCCACACTCCGATACACCGCCTCTTCGCACTGCTCGCGCTTGAATCGTATTCAACACGGCAAGCTGCGTGCACCATTCTTCCAGTGGCGGTACTTCGATGCTGTTTGCTCTTCGAGTGCGGGCGCACAGCGAGTGCGGGCTGACAACAAAGAACTACAGACTAGAAGAAAGGATCGTGGGGCATCGGGCCGGCGCGGACCCATCCCCCGGCTGTCTGCAGCTACCGTGAAAATGCGAATCTGCTTGGTTGCTGTGTCGCGGTTTCTCGGGAACCTGAGACTACGGGGAGGATACGCCGAGGATACGCTCGATGACATACTGAACAGACAGCGAACGGGACTCTCGCCATACAGCGAACACAGGTATCCTAAGCTAGCGGGCGCCAGCATTGTTATCGGAGAAATGCTGCACCGCTGCCTCGGTCGGTCATGAGAACGTGCCGACGATGCAGTTTCCAGCTGACGAGGCAACACTCGAACGGCTGCCACTCTCAACGGCAACCTGCGATGGTCAAAAGCACAGAAATATTCACGATTTCGGCACTGCACATGGTGAAGAAAACGCAACCATGCAACTACGAGCAGACGAGCTGTCGCTGAGACCGGAAGTGCTAATATTAATGTTTGTTCGGTGTTTTAACGGCATAACACAATATAAACATACATATTATCTACTTATTGAACTCAAAATTAACAACTAAGGTAATAATGAGGGTGTTATCGTGATTAAAACATCAGCCAATGGTGGAACTGCCGACAATCGCGTCATATATTGCGGACTAATACATCATTTGTCGAGAGAAGAGGGAGCGATTTTCAGCTGACTTTGAGAATTTATTGTAAATTCCAGGCCGCTTGCTTCGCTATAATATTTGGCTCGCGTGTTCTCGGGAGCCTCGACTACCGATTGGCAGCGCTTTTTGACCCTGCTCAAAAAGTGTTGCAGGGCCCCTTTAAGGCAGCATTCAGTCTGCCCAACGTAGGAGCGGCCGCAGCTCAGAGGGATGTTATAAACGACTGCCTTGACGCAAGTGGTAACGGGCGTCTGGTGTTTTTTCTCGCATGCTTTTCTCAAAGGTTCTTCTTGGTTGACCTTCCTGCATAAGACGTTGAGCTTTCCTGGGGCCGAGAAGACAACTGGAACTCCAGCCCTGCCTGCTGTCTTTAATCTGTGGGATACTCCATGCACATATGGAATGACAGCCAGCTTTGAGGTGTCGATCTCAGTGGTCTTGCGGGGCCTTATCTTCTTCTAATCTCTATAGCGAGGACGTCCTCCGCTAGCGCAACCAGGAGGCACCTCGGGAAACCTGCCCGCATCAGACCCTGTACTTGACCTTGAGAAGCCATTTCAGTCTCGTGCGTGCACGATCTTTGTAGTGCATTGCGGAGGGCCGATTTGGCGATTCCCCTCTTCACAATCCTTGAGTGCGCTGATCACAAAGGCAAGAGGCTTTTGGCAGAGCGAGGTGCATATCTCCAGCATACATGTTCATTTTTCAACAACGGAAGCAGGTCATGAAACCGCAATGTGCCACCCTCCAGAAGCTCCGTGGTGAGCGTGAGGCCATCCATTGTTTTTCCAAAGATACCGTAGACACTCTGTACCATTGTATCAAAGCCGTTTTCGCCCGCGTCAATGAAGACTAGGTAGCCATCGACGTACCTGAACACATTCTTGGCGTGGCTCTCTGGAAGGCTTCTTTGCACGTCACGGTCGTAGTGGTCGAGCAACAAGTCGCTTAGTACAAGTACAAGGCAGGAGCCGATGCACACTCCTTCCTTTTGGAGGTGCACCTTCCCTGCAAACTGCACTACAGAGGAGCGCAAGTACAACATTACCAGGTCTAGAAACCTGTCCACACATGTTCCGCACTCATTTTGGAAGCGCACGACCCCGTATATTTCGATGCCTTCATTTACAACTTCGAGTAGATGCGGGTGTGGCATGGAGTAATACAAGTCCGCATATAATTCTTTTTAACATGCAATAAGTCCAAGGTGCAGCGTAGATTCAGGCTTCGGAAATTGCAAAGGAACGTTAATTCTTTCATTTATTGTGTTGTTCCTTACGGCATCCCTTGCCTACCAAAGTATGCGCTTATGTTAGCGCATGTGCTCCTAAATCATGTGTTTAACCCACATTTTCCATATGCAAGACCATTTCTTTCATTAGTCCTATGCTAATTCCTTCGGCATGGCTGCTATCTGGCTTCAAACCAACCATTTCGCCGACAAGGGCTAGAAGAAAAGTTAGTATTTTTCACCTGCCAGAATCCAGGCCTGCAGAGCGGTTAGAGAGTAGTTCACTTTTGGGAAAAGGCGCTCATGCGTGCGTATAAAAAAGAGACACATAGATCATACCATTGCACTCATCTAACATCCCTTTAGATGGCTAAATTCTGGCGATTTGCGTTCTGAACACACGATATGATTACGAGGCACGTCCCAGCGGGAAACACCGGATGAATTTCGACTGGCTGGTACTCTTTAAAGGGACACTAAAGGCAAATAACAATTTATGTCAGAGTGAAAGCTCAATGTATGACAACTTCTAAAATGGCAATATTATCAACAGCAGTGCCCTACTTACCGAGAAATTAAGCTAAATGTATCACATGATCAGCGCCACGAGTGGGACATTTTCGAAGTGATCCCGATGACGTATGAGAGTCTGCCTACAATAAATCACTAGTAATCAAACTAGCAGCAATAAAAGAAGAACCTTCCGTGCATCAAAAGACGTAATAAAATGCTGTTTGTTCGTTTCCGTTTGATTCATGGAAAAAAGAACCTCTGTGGCGTTGCCATGGGGAACGGCGCGCGTGGTTCAAAGGTACCGTTTTCGCCGAACTGCGCTTCGCCCGGCGCTCTGCTTTGCTCATACGGTCGCGTCTCAGTGGTAATTTCGGGATCGCGTACTACCGCGTGTGTTTTGTGCGCTCGTGAAAGTCGCTCTGACAGAAAGTTTGACAAAATGCCGCATGCAACGACGCCGGCACTACGAGCCCTCAGCAGCATACCGCGTTCATCGGGGCTCAAGTAGCTGAATTGGAGCCCAGCGTCGCGAGCCAATGTCTTGTTGTCAAGTTCTCCGTCCACATCCATTGCGGCGATTGCGGCAAGCTTCGATGGCTTCGATGGCCGTTGTTGCTGCTGTGGGTCCCGCTACTATCGCTCTGCTGCTACTATAGTGTCGGCGGCCGCGCAGTAAAGGCGGGCAACGTTGGGCACGGCAGCAGTGACGTATGAAAGTCTGATTTCAGGCGGGTGATTTGAAGTGCGCTAACGCGATGCGGACCACTAAAACGTGATTTTATTTCAAAATAAGCACTTCCTTGGCATAAAAGTAGCACTGCGAGGCTTCTGGACCGCTATTTCAACAATCAACGTCGACTTAATACTTGCCTTTTGTGTCCCTTTAACATCAGTCTAAATCTAGTAGGCGGGTGTTTTTCCCTTTCGCCACCATCGAAATTCGGCCGCTGCGTCCGGGAATCAGGGCGTCCTCGAGCTTAGCAGTACACCTCCTTAGCCTCAAAGCTACCACGGTGGGCCGTTTCCGAATCACAGGGCCGGTGCCAGGGGGGGGGGGAGGTGGAGGGGAGAGGGGGAAGGGGGGAGTGTAGGGCGCAGCTACCAAAGTGAGTCCCTTATGGTGCATTCAGACGACGGGACGAATCAGGATTTGCCATAAATGCTGACTGCTAATCCACGGATCATCCGCCAGCAGGCGCATCCACACGACGGACGCTGTCCTAGCATTAGTGAGCGGGATTACTCTCGACCGCAGCCTCTGCGCTCACCTGCGCCCGCTGCCAGCAGACCGGTTTGAGAGTATTCAAAAACATGGAGGCCGACAGAAAGCGAAGCTCGAGGATTGTTGAGGACTGTAATTTGTTTCGATGAAAACGGTGCTGTTGACGGAATGGCTCTGACCTCGCTGCTGTCGCTCGTGGGGCCCCGCATACGAAGGGGGAATACAGTGATGCGCCGATATCGGCAGCTTTTTTTTTTCTTTTGCGGAAACAGGTACCGACAGTGCACAATGCACTGCGGCGCATTATGTTTCCTTCTCTTGGTTCCCATCTTAACCTTAAAATCAGTGTTGAAACACGGGCCGTGTTCTGAGACAACCGCATTTGGCGACAACGCCAATTTGTCGGCCGCAGAACCCTTTGTGTGCAATGGTTAAAGCGACAACTTACCCGCTACTCTCCAACCTGCCAATCAGCGCGCATTAAAAGTGACAGGTTGATATGAGCAGAGCTCATATCAACTGCGAGGACAGCCGTATGGCTCGAGCTAAAGAAAAGTGTACTGGTTGCCAGCCTGTTTGTCCGCTAATGCTGCGGTGTTCCGCCGCCAGAATCCCGATGTTAAAAATAGGTTGGGGTCATCCGTCCGCGAGCCGCGCAGACGGGGGAAATCGCTCATGTGGGGTCACGTGATGCGTCGTCCGCCCCTCCAAATACGGATTCGGTCCGTTGTCTGAATGCACCATTAAGGGGCGCAGGGTGGCGGGGAACTTATGCGTTGTGTTTTCACTATGCTTGTTCTTGGTGTGCCAAAGGGGGAGGGCGGGCAATAATTTTTTGGGAGTAGCCGCCCCGCACCCCCCCCCCCCCTGGCTCCGCCCCTGCCGTATCATGTGATCACCATGTCACACATAGAATGTACGGTATCTTCGCGTGGTCATGACGTCAGTCACCATGCGGCTATAAATAAAGCCGCATATCAGAAGACTTCGACGATAACATGCCTCAGACTGTGTCGCTCATACATTGGTCGACGGTCTCAAGACTGTGGACATTAACCATTTGAAATGTCCTAGCCTCCGCGTTCATCATAGCATATCACAAAGGATGCATGGAAGTTGAAACAAGAACATGGTAGATCCCTCCGTCATAGGAATCGAAATAACACGAATGGGAAACGTCTTCTCGCAGAACTAGAATATTTATTATACATCGATATACGAGAGCTTGCATAATGTCTATTGGTGCTTGATAGCTACACCATTGATGCAGATGCACCCACGTTTATGTGTGGTGGCACACCTCCATTCCGACGACTAACGTCCATGAACATGAATAAGCCTTTGTGGTAGCTGTAGTAGTTAACATACAGCTGGACTAGAGTGTACTCTCTGAAGCAACACGTAGCAACTGAAGCTAGTTTTAAGAAGCAAAGGAAAACCAATAGAGTTACAAAAGATGACACTAATGAATAAAAACTAACCATCTACAGCTGCGATTTGAACCCGGGCCTTTTCATTGGGAAACAGGCATTCTGCTCCTGCACCACTTCGGCCGCGCTGCGCGCCACTCTTCAACGACGACACATTGCAGACTGCGGATCGCAGCGCCACGAGCGGATTGACCTTGTTTGGGCTTCACTTTTCGTAGCTCGTTCCGAGCCCTCCCCAGATTTAGTGCACTCTAGCTGGCCACAGCGTATGGTGAATCCCGAGCAAAGATGGCTTCAACATGCACACAATAAACACAAACTCAGGGCTGGGCAGTACCGCGATACAACAGTATCGCGATAGTATTTCAGATATACTTTTGAGTATCTGTATTTCTGTATCGAGATACATTTGAAAAATGTATTTGTATCTCAGTAGTGAAATACGTTTACGATGTATCGCGATACTATGCTGGACACGGGTATCTCGTTACATTGTTTTCTTTTTTGTGTCGGAAATGAGTTGAGGCGTGTTTCCATTGGGGGAATGGCGTTTTTCCTTTCTTTTTTGTGCCAAGACAAGCAATGGCGCGCCGCCGGTCGCCGACAGATAGGGTGGCGATGGTTTCCGCTAAGCACATAATGGTCCATGTGGTAAAGCGCGCGACGCCGCAGACGGCAGAATCGCGGGGGCAGTGTTGTCGGCCTCTGCCGACGAAAGTCACTGTCTCTCAAGGTCAGTGCAGCACGCCTACTGTTTTTCGGGTGGCAAGCTATTACTTCGCGACCCCCCGCGCGGATACCGCCTTGGAACAGGCTTTGCAATGCTTCGCGTGCATTCAGTTCTCAAAGCGGCGGCACTTCCAAAAGCAGTTCCCGTAGTCGCGGCGGAAGTGACTAGAAGATGGCTATCTTCGACGCGCTTTCAGCCACCTCTCCAATGTCAGGGTGCCTTCCTAATTGATTACATGCGTGAAACGGTCTTTTGTGATAGCAGGCTCCCCCACCGCCGGAGCCGACTTCGCCTGTTGTGGCTTTCTCAAATGGGTGCTGGTAGCGTCGGTGGCGGTGACAGCTTCATTGAAGCCGACAGGGTCAGACGGCTTAGGATTCCGAAGATGGGGACAGACTTCGGTTTCTGAACAGCCAGAACAACCCAAGTGAGGGCGGAAGTGTTTCGGTACCTGGATGACCCGATATGAGATATCGCCACGCTGCAGGGCAATCCGGCTATGAAGGCGATATTTATTCACTATAAAACGAATTTGTGCTCGCTAGCGGTAGACAGACTTTTTTTCTTTCGTGAGTCGTGTGCTGAGGCTGAACCGACGCTGTTAGAAGACAGCCTATTTGAGAAGCCTACACAGCAACCTTCTCAGCAAAGCAGATCTTCAAAATAAATGTGTGCTTTTTTCTCAATTCACTGGTGTTAATTATACTTTTTTCTCAATTCACTGGTGTTAATTAGTGATTCGAGTGATTTGCTTAAAGTGTGCTATTTCTAGCATAGCTTAGTTCGCCGAGTATGTCGATTTCGGTGTCCCATCTTTGTTACTGTTGCTGTGAAATGGTGTATTTTTTATTGCAATTGATACTTGTAATTATGCCATTATTGCTAATTATGTACTTTGTCCAACCCCTCCCCTGCCATGTCTTAACGGTGCTGAGGGTACTGTAATAAATATATAAATGAACTGAACGTTTCGATGCGCTGTAACTTTAATTACAACATTATGCTGCACTAATAAGTGTCTTTGCGTAGTATGAGCATCCTTTAAAAAAAATATTCCAGTATCTGTATCGCTGTAACTGTATTCCGGAATACTTTTTTTCGTCTTATTGCAAAACTATCTCCGTAATATCCCGTTACGTTAAAGGCAAATGTATCTTAGTATCTGTATTTTAGGCTTCCAGTTCATGTATTTCGATATCTGTATTCCGGAATACTTTTCTGAGTATCTCTGCCCAGCCCTGCACAAACTCGACTTGCACTCTTTCAAAGCGTCATCATTTGAGGAGAGAAACGGCAAGGTGTGAACTCGTGGTTTGTCTGTGCAAGTGCACTCGAAGCTGTAGGCGGCGGATAAACGCCTTTAGTCCATTTGGAAGCCGCCCTTACGCTGGCAAGGAGGCGTCACACACTGATGCGAAAGGTGAATCGCACAACTGCGCCGTCACCGAATGGAATCACCGTGAACGCAGCATTTCACCGACCATAGAGTTTTCTACAATATTGCAGCGAAAGCCTCCGCCGCGCTGACACTGCCTAAACGCTCGCAGTCGGTGCTCGTTAATGTCATGAATCATTACTCGTGGCCTCCGAGATTGGCTCCGGCAACGCGCCGTTGCTAGTCTTGCTCGGGCTGTTCCATTCGCATGGGGAGAGCGTAATCAGAGAAAGCGGTGCGACAGCCAGAAGAACGTCGGTTATTGGACGCTGAGCTTCTTTACTAAGCTTGGGCTGAGGTCACCATCCCGCGAAATGTTAAAAGAGTTAACGGAAAGGTCACACCACGACTGTGCTAGAAACGCAACGGGCGTCGTGTGTCCCCTCGAGTCTGGCCGTGATTTCTCACGATTCCAACGGAGAAAGTGGTATGACAGCCAAGAGAGCGTCGCAGAGCTATTTGATTGCGATAGCAATTATATGGACAGTCTCGACCGGTTTTGCCGTCGCCGTCGTCATGCACCTTATATGTATAGGTATGTGTATATATATAAAAATTCCAAAGAAAAAGTAATTAAGAAAAATGCTTCCGAAGCACGCAATCGAATCAGCGACCTCTCGCTCCGCAGCGCGTGACGCTAACCACTACGCCATAAAACGCATATCCTTCAGGTAGCTAACGGCGAGCGTTATATACACACCCTTTACCGCTGGCACCACTCCGAGACGGCAGGCGCTTGTAAGTGTTTCTTCATTACCAGCGAGATGGTGCGAGGAGCGCAACGGGCGCATTAAAAGTCGTCGGCCAGCTTGCTCGCTTCTAATATTTGCGCAGGGAGAACCTTGCCCTTCCGCTGTCTGCTCGCGCGGTTACTTCGTGGTGAGGGAAGGAGGGATGTTTCGAGCTTTCACCGTGATGTCCGCGCTAATGTTACGGAGCGTACGAAAGTCACTCGAGCTCAAGGGACGCCGCTAAACGAACAAACAGAAGATGAGCGCGAACTATCAAGTGTCACAGCTCGACATTTGAAGCACGCTAGTTTCCTTCCCTGCTTCGGCCGCCTTTGCAAAAGGAGCGCTGTTCAAACTGAGAGCATCCATTGGCGAGCCTCACTTCGTATAGCATTAGTTTCTTCCTATCGCACTCATTGCTTCGCCCTTGCGGCGAAACTGTCTTTTTTTATTTGTAGCGCCAGCTATTGAGAATAAGAGCAACTACAAAATCATAATATATAACCTCTGAGTTGTCGCACGTCTTTGAGGCCACGTATTCGGCCAATACACTCATTCCTGCTAGGCCTACCGATGAACTTGAATATGGCTCTAGGAAACAGTTCAGATATATCACGAGCGCTTTGCTGTCGAAGCTTCTAGGGAACAAGCT
This sequence comes from Rhipicephalus sanguineus, assembly GCF_013339695.2. Taxonomy (NCBI): domain Eukaryota; kingdom Metazoa; phylum Arthropoda; class Arachnida; order Ixodida; family Ixodidae; genus Rhipicephalus; species Rhipicephalus sanguineus. The sequence continues at coordinate 67,184,799 of NC_051178.1, read as the reverse complement.
AAGTCACATACAAGCATCAGTTGAGAACTTGGGGGCCACACAGTGTGCGGCGACGACATAGTAGATCCGAGGCGGGCAGGAGCCATTTTGGCAGCAGCGATGACGCCATTACGTAGGCGGAAGTTGCTGCTAGCCGAGTGTTAATTGGTTCGGTGGCCATTGAGCTGCATCCGTCGTCGACGCCGACGCTGCCTACGTGTGGGACGTCCTGAGGCGGGCCTTTCGGCCACCGCCACCAGTAGGATCGACGCAAAGTGACGCGGGGAACGAAATGCCGGCAAAAATGCGGCATGTGGTCCCGCCTTAAGGCGTTCACAGAATTACACTTCTCTAAACAACAGTGCGATGGCGCTTTGCCGTAGGTAATCGCGGAGGCAATGCATTATTTCATGCTTCCGCTCCCAGACGGCGACACCACCCCTCGAACCAAGATAACTGTGAGAGGAAATTGGGAGAGATAAAATGGCGTTCGTGAAGCCTCCTGAAGGTGTAACCGTGGCACAGTGGTTAGAGCATCCGCCAGCTATCGTCCACGAACCGGAAGGTCGCGGGTTCGCCTCCTCTTTACGGGACTCTTCTAGTTTTTTTTCTTGCCCATCTGATCATGTGCATTTTGCTACGTATTTCGGCCACGGAAATACGTCATGAAAGTCTTGGTGGACCGCGCCGTAAAACACTTTCGTGTTAAAATAAAAATAATACCAAATGAGTATGTCAGTCTAACGGTGCATATGTGGCGGCTATCATTCTAGCATAGGCAGCGGCTGCGAAATGTATCCTGCCGCGCACCTTTCTTTCTTCGCACATTTTAATCCATTTGCGCTGCTCCCCATTCGACCACGAATTTTCCCAATGAAATTGCTTGTGTGGGGCCTGTTCGCTTTTTTCTCAAATAGTCGGCATAGTTCCGTTATCACATCATATACGCCTCATTGGCACAGCTGCTACCCCTATAACTCCCAACGCAAACACAGCAGAGGCATAGGACACTGGCTGTGGTCGGACGGCTCCGCTCCTGCTCTGCCTGGAGCAATCCGCTCTGGCGAGAAACACGTGCAGCACGTCGCGGGCTCCCTCGATGTCCGGATGTTCTCCGCACTCGTCCGGCTTCAGCAGCGCGTTGTCCAAACATCGGATTGCTTTCTTCTCGATTGTCCTGCAAAAGTGGACAACGCGGTTCAAGCTCCGGGGAAGCTTGTTACACGTTAGTGCTATGTTCAATTCAGAACTAATGAACGGCGATCGCTTAGCGGATATCCACCTAGGTGTACGTTTGGGCACGAGCCTACAGGAGGCCGTGGGTTTTAGGGACAACAATTGAAAGCTGAACATGCACGCGATACAAATAAGTAAGATAAGGTTAGAGTAATGGTAGCAGAAAACTAGAGAAAGGACAAAAATAAATAGTGGGGAAAATAAGGACATACTGCCGTACGGGGCAGAGAAATGGGCTGTGAATTTGTTTTTTTTTTCTTTAGTAAGGTTGATTTAATCAAAGTAGACAAAGCATTAGGCCAGCATTTTTTTTTTTTTAGCGTGGTGGCGCACGTCACCGCCCTGCTATAAAGGGGACACTCTTAGCATCCATCCACCCATCCATCCTCGCTCGCAGGTTCGCGCCTAGACCGCCGACGGGGCTGAGCATGCGTCTGTCTGTCATCTTGTAGTGCAATACGTTAGTTCCTTTGTCGCACCCTATAGTCGAAGCACGTAGACTTCTCGTCGTTCAAGGCATGCAATAAGGTTAAACCTCCGCAAACCAATGCGTCGTCCTTCCCCAAAGCAATCAAAACCGAGATATCGCTCGACAGACTTCGTTTAACCGCGTTCAAACACGGCGATTTTTGAAGCATTTCTTTACATCCACTACCAAAAGGAAATTATCTTGATATTTAATTACTGTTGTGATTGTCAAGAAACCAACTAGGGAGTTGCGGATAGTTGTAAGAGACGTCGAAACAGCACGTTTCGAGCAAAACAGATACCGCGTTTCACCATTATTATTTTTTTCGGCAAAGGGAGACCGATAGCGAAAACCGAGCACTCGAGTACGGGGTATTACCACTGCAAAACAATGAGAATTCAGGCTGTTCATATCAGGAACGCCGCTCGGGACCGCTGGTCTGACTGACATTCTCAGTAACATTCAATAACACTCCATGATATCTAGGATCTGGTGAAATGGTGCGGAAAGAACAAGCGCGTTTCGTTTTATCGCCGCCAGTTCGCCTCAGTAACTGATAATTCTATCACTCTTTTCCGCAAGTTGAAGTCTTTTTTTATTTTGATGTTATTGCTACCGGTGACCGAATAATGATTACTGAGGTCAAAATGAGCGGTAGCCGAATAACCTGAGATGCAAATTTAATCGAATACGAAGTGCTTATCTAATATTTCTGTAATAACGAAGAGACATTGTCATATTTAATAAAAGAAAATGTTCGCATTTGACTCGCGACGTTAGGAGGCTTCTCTCGTTACATTAATCAATATATATGTATATATGGCTTTTTTATTAATGCATAAATACAACATTATGAACAAAAATTCAGCTATTTCGCACAGCAATCTGGGCCCGTATTCACAAAAACGTCTTACGCTAAAAATTTTCGTAAGAGAATATTTCAGCCGATCACGATGCGGGACACATCATATAGCAAAGCCAGCTGACCGATGGGAGAACGTAATTACGAAAGAGAAGTTTGCAAATTCAGTCCCTGCTTACTGAATACAAGTGACTTTTACCATTTAGCAGGAGCTTGAAACTGTGTCTTCATAAACACGCTTAAGACGAGTAAATACCAATTTATGTAAATGATGATAATTATGATAATTGCTTTCTTTTCATCTAAACTTTGAGGTTGAAGATGAAACAAAAAAAAAAAAGCATAGCTGATCCCTCTGTCATGGGAATTAGTATAACACGAAAGTCAAACGTGTCTTCACAGACGTAGTTGAGCGTTTGTTGTGCATTGCTTCGACCCAAGGGTGAAGAAATGAATCCTATGGCAACGCACTGTAATGTGTTGCCATGGGGAACGCGCGCCGTTCCCCATGGCAACGCCAAAGAGGTTCTTTTTTTCATTAATCAAAAAGAAACGAACAAGCAGCATTTTATTACGTCTCTTGATGCTCGGAAGGTTCTTTTTTTATTGCAGCTAGTTTGATTACTAGCGATTAATTGTATTCAGTCTTTCATACGTCATGGGGGTCAATTCCAAAATCTCCCACTCGTGGCGCTTATTGTGGGATACATTTAGCTTAATTTCTCGGTAAGTAGGGGACTGCTGTTGATAATATTGCCGTTTTAGACGTTGTCATACATTGAGCTTTTACTCTGACATAAATTGTTATTTGCCTTTAGTGCTCCTTTAACACACATTCGTTTAATTCACGATTTGTCAGCACTTCCTCTTGTCATGTGTTTTACGCTCTAATTTTGATCGTTCAGTATTTCCTTGTTTCACTTTAGGGCAGTGATTTTTGTCGCAGGTTAACGAGCGCACACCTCAGTCTTAATTGCACGGTCTGCAAAGTATTTTCTTTTTATCATTTTGTAACCGTATGCTTTGTTAAAACAGATATATATATACTTTTGTAGCCTTGTTTTGTAAAACTGTAATTACCTTGCATGTTAAAACTTCTGTACACTTGTTTCTTCATTGTATAATTATGAGAGTCAGTGAAAGAAGAAGAGCGGAAAGGAGAGTCCACCGTTTCGAGCAACGAGTATGCGCAACACCAATTGAGTATCGAACCAAGAACTTTCCGTTTGAGGCAGACGCTCTAACCACTTGAAACCTGCTGTGGCTATGCTGACGACTAGACGCCTTGACGACGCGATTGACACGCACGCACGCACGCACGCACGCACGCACGCACACACACACACACACACACACACACCACACACACACACACGCACACACGGACGGACGCACGCACGCACACTAAAAATAGCCAAAAATTAGACAAAACTAGCCAACTTGAGCCAAAGGCAGAAAAGTAGCCACGCGTGTGTGAAAACAATAGCGACGTTCTGATGCAAAAGGCTCCTGGCGATAATCTAAATGCGTAGAGCATCAACCCTTCAAAATCGAAATTTCAGAGATCCAATGCATAAATTGCGGACTTTAGCAATGACTTCCTGCAGTGTAACGAAGTTCCTTGCGCTGTTGCAATAATGGGCAGTTTTACAATACGGTACGCAAAGCTTTGAGTTAGCATTTGGTGCCACTGCGCATGCGTCGTACGTTAACCTCTTGGATAGGTACGTTATATTTTTGACATAGCTTACCCACCGACGCAACGCAACGCAACGCATTCAGAAACTCACGCGTCGCTCTCTTCACGCATCTTGACTTTTCTCAAGAAGACTAGAAGTACTACAGCCTTGTGGGGACAATAAAAATAAGTGCGGCATATCAAGATCACAGTTACTAGGATGAATAGCATTGAAGCATAAATTGTAGTAATTTTGGCAATCACTTCTTGCGTGATGACGAAGTCTGAAGATAAAATCACGCCATTTCCGCTAAAGGGGACCATGAGGGGATGCGAAGCAGCGTTTCGGCATGTCGAGCCCGCGTTTCAGAGGGGAAGTGGAGAGGGGGAAGGGAGAAAGTGGGAGAGGGGAGGGGAGAGGGGGAAGTGGGAGAGGAGGTGTGTGAAGCGGGTTCGCGCATGCGCAGTAAGGGTGGTCACGCCGCACACCACCACCACCACCGGTTTGAACTCCGCCATAAGATGCTTCGCATCTAATATTCCCGAGCCGCAGTTCATACCGAATGCTAAGAAATGACGCTAGGAGTTCATCGGATATTCGATGTTCAACGTCGATGACTGCAGAGCGCCCACGATACTTGTTGTTTTTGTTTTGCCTCTACACATGGCTCATACCCACACTGAGGGATTGGCCAAGAATTGCTGATGTGAAGTTTGAAATATGATTAGTTATAAATGATGATTAAAGACAAAAAAGCAAACAGTTAAAAGAAAAAGTGCAGTAATTGCACTTAGACTATACTACTAATCCTAACTAGAAATTAGAATAATGAAATTAAAGTGTGACCCAACGTCTTATTCTTTTTTATTGATTTTTTTTCCTTATTGATTCATTGCTACTATAAGAATACGTTTGTAATTAGGAATTCAATATCACATTCGTTTTTTTTTTCATGAAGGAAAGGAAAGCACTAACAGTATCAAAAACATTTCTGTGTCTGAGGCCCAGAGCCTAAGCACCGAAGGTGAGTATGGCGTCTATTGTTAAGTTTAACCCCAGCTTAGCACATGAAGTGTCAAGAAGTCTTTTTCTTTGTAATATATAGCGGCGACACGATAAAAAATAATGCTTATTGATTCGATTTCTGAACAAAATTCACACAGGGGAGATATCGCCAGACGAGCCCTGTGTGCATACAGATTCAACGCGGGCACTCGGCATCGTAATCTAGTCAATATTACTTCTAATTATCTAGTTTGACATTTCTGGATTTCCACAGAAATTTTAAACATTTAAATTTGTCCACGATGTTATTGATTCTATGGCGTCTGCACGAAGTGAAAATTTCCTATACCTATTCGCAGTTACGCTGGCCACTACAGGAAGGACCGTAAGTATTGGACGATTCTACGCAGCTCGCGCTAGTGTGTCGGCCCATTCATTTAATTCTAATCCACAACGGCCAGGTACCCATGCGGAGCGCTTTTCATCGTCCTTTTCACTTCCTATAGGCGGTCTGCAAAACGTGGCCCCATGCAGCAGTTTTCCACGAATGCAGGCCACTAATATAAAATGCTTTTCTTTTGTGTAATGAGAGTGCCTAATTCGATTTTGGAAGCTTGAAAGACGCCTTATAGCGGCCGTGTTTTGACACCGCATACTGAAAAGCCAATGGCCGCGACGTCACCGAATATTGATAATTTGGTTGAAATGAAGGAAGAGTAAAGTAGCCAAAAAGTAGCGAAATAGCCAAGACGTTTTTCCTGCCGCCACCGGCGTTAAAAAAGCAGCCAAATTGGCGCGATGTAGTTTAACTTGGCAACCCTGTCCAGAGGGCCAACGATGCGTCTGTAGGTCTCGGCCTGACTGTGCCGTCGTGGGAGCGGCCCGCACGCCTCCAGACTTGGTATTACTAATAAAATTTTAGATGCGAAGCATCTAATGGCGGAGTTCAATCCGGTGTTTGTGGTGTGCGGCGTGACCACCCTTACTGCGCATGCGCAAACCCTCTCCACACACCTCCTCTCCACTCACCCCTTCTCGCGTGCTTCGCTGTCTCCTGCGCCATGGAGGAAGGAATACTAAGGAGAGGCCCTGACGTCACATTCGTGAAGCCTCCACATCGCAAACACCTGCATCGCCTCCTAGCGAAGGCGCAGCGAAACATTTCGCGATTTCCGTCGAGACGTTCGCAAGCGCATGTGCGCATCGCGAAACTTTGCAGCCTTTTTGTTTGTTTGTTTTTCGCCGTGCAAGCGGTGCAGTCGATTCACGCATGCTGCTCTTCCTGTGTGTTCTTTAGGAAAGCTACGCAATGCCCAGCTGCTGCGTATACCCGGTGCAAATCGCGTGCACTGCGGACAGTACCGGGTGTCACTTTTCATGTGTACGTATACGTTCGCTTCATTGCTGAACACTAAGGCATGGTATTTGCGTGCGAAGCTCTCGGATGTGCGCTCTGTTGCTTGTTACTCATTCTGTCAACTCAGAACTCATGTGAACTTTTGTTTTTGGCGTCTGACGCGCCGTACATAACATGCGCTGAAGGCATCGTACGTTTTAGAGGCTGTGTCGTTCAACGAAAGGGCAATAAACTTTTGTTGTTATTATCGGACTACGTGATGTATGTATTGTTCGGTGTGCGCTCGCTGCGTGCTTGTGTTGTGTGCGCACTGGAATTACAAACTTTACATGCACGATCGCCTATACAATACAGCGGTGTCCTCTTTTCGACGTGAAGTTACGTCAACTATAGGTTGGCGTTGCGCCGAATAGCTACTGCGCTCATTCCATATACACGAGCAAAGAACAGAAATCGGGCTACGAGAAAGGAAAAGAAAGATCTAACGCCCAGCAGACGCGTAAGTCACTGCTAGGTGAGTTCGCATACGGTGATGGAGGGCTGAATGGTTTTGATTACGGCACGTACCGGTACTTTCTGTACTGTTGCACAAAAACGCTCCACGAAGAATTTCAGCACGCAGTGCTCGGGCCTGCCACGCACGAACAGCCTGGTAAACGTCTGCTTGCAACGTTTTACTACGTGCGAACCGCACAATATGCGCCAAGTTTACGCCGGCACTACAAATCTGAGCAGAAGCGAACCACCGCGGAGAGCACGCCGCGGGGCGTCTGCTGTTTTGTTTGCCCCATACCGGTTTGTTTGCCCCATAAATCTGACGTCACTTCCGCCACACTTTTCGCAATGCATTGGGATACGATAGGGCCTCTCCTTAGTTTTCCTTCCTCCATGTCCTGCGCAACGCCGCGATGAGCGCCAGCGCATGCACGTCCCCTCCCCCTCTCTCTCCTCTCCTACGTCCCCACCCCCTCTCGCGCGCCTGTCGACCGCGTTCCCCGCTCGCCCTGTGAGAATTAAAGGTCTGAACATACGTGCGCGCTGCAGCGTGTCAGCGCGTAACTTTTTGACGCGGCGCCGCGCCCTCTCACTATGGGGCGAGAGGGCGCGCGGCTATGCGAGGCTGCGCGCCCTCTCTCTCCATAAGGAGAGGGCGCGGCGACGCGTCAAAAGGTCACGCGCTGACACGAGGCAACGCGTACGTGTGTTCAGGCCTCAATGGCCAGGCTAGAGGGAAGACACGACGCGCGTAGCTTTCCTCTTCGCGTTCCACGACGCGAAGTCGGTAGCATGCCCAACGAACGCCAACGGAACGCGATCGTGCAAATGCTCCAGCTTCGCATTGCCTCATGGTCCCCTTTAGCGGGAGATGGTTTAATTTTTATGGTGTAATTTTTATGGTGGTTATGGATGGATGGATGAATAAACTTTATTTCGGTCCCTCGGAACGCGCCCTAGCACGCTGCGGGCCGCTCGCACGTCGGAACAGAAAGACCAAGTCTCTCTGCTGCGTCGCGGGCCCGTTATGGTGTAATCTTATAGCGGAGTTCAATCCGGTGGTGGTGGTGTGCGGCGTGACCACCCCTACTGCGCATGTGCAAACCCTCTCCACACACCCCTTGTCCCCCTCCCCTATCTCTCTCCACCTCCATTCTCCCCTTTCCCTCTCCACTTCCCCTCTCAAACGCGGGCTCTACATGCCGAAACGCTGCTTCGCATCACCACATGGTCCCCTTTAACGGGAGATGGTGTGATTTTTAGGGGCGAAGCTCCTTAAAGCGGCACCCGTTCGTCCCTCGTAGTCGTAGTGCGTAACCAGTCGTAACGCTAGTACCAGATCTTGACCTCCAAGGTGGTGCCGGTGGGAGATTTTTCCTGTGAGTTGTTGAACAATAAAAAATTCGCAGCGTGCGCGTTAACTAAAAGCCGAATTCTTCTGTCTCATTCCCCATTAGCAGCCATTGGCATGTTCCAGTAGGAAACGTTAGTAGAAGTAGAGTGTGAAACGAAAAAGAAGTGTAAGGGCCCGCAAACACCTTTCTGTTAGCTAAAAGCCGACTTCTTCTCAAGTCTCAAATTATAGAGATCATTCCCATTCAACGCCGCGAGCGCGCGGAGAGCAGCCATCGAGCGGGGAGGGAGCGCAGACGAGCGAGGCTCCGCCCAACAGCGCCGGCGGTTTACCTCCAAGGTAGTGCGTGGTGAGATTTCTCCGGTTTGTAATGTGGGGTGTGTGCGTGATTAAACTTCTGCGCGCTCAATAAAATCGGTTTCGGCCCATTTTGTTGGCAGACGACCCCAAAACGCCGTTATCGGAGACAGGGACGGCTGCCTCGGTCGGTCGTTGATGAATAAACCAACGAAAGACGCAGATGTTTTCTGGCGAAGAAAACGGAACCACGCAAAAGCAAAACGATGTTTGTTCGGTGTTTTTAAGAACGAAATAAACATACATTTATCTACTTATTTAACTCAAAATTAACCGAAAGTAATAATGAGATGTTCTAAAGCAAAACGAAAAGACTTTGAGAATTTTTGTAAATTCCAGCTGCTTAATTTGGCTCGCGTGTTTCGAAAGGGGCCTGCAACGCCAGATGTAACGAAAGACGCCCAGATTTCTAAAGCAATGGTTTTCTAAACAATGAAAATTCACAGCGTACATGTAAAATTAAAGTGAGCTGCAAGTCGTCATAACTCTCATCGAACCTTTAGTATAAACGCGCCCGATCTCACGTCGGTGATGATGTACTGGGCAGAATTCACGGAAGATTCACGGTTTACCGATGAACCTCCGCAGCTTCGCCCACTCATCATCATTCACTCCGTGGATATGCTGTGATTTTTTCCACACCAAACCATTGCTATGGCTATCAGTGCTTCTTGTGGTTGAACCTGCCCCTTGCTTGCTAAGAAATACGCAGCAGACACTTCAATGGCACCAATCCAAGCGTTTTCTTTACAAAGTAGAAGTTCATCTAAAGGAAAAAATGGAACCTCGCTTTCCTTTCGGCAGTACTTTTTATTGTGCAGCTTACAAGTAAAGCTGTTTTCAAAGGAAGCCAAACTCCGAAGTATAACCAGATCCAGCACGGAGGCTTTTCATGATTACTTACTCAAGGAGTGATCATAGAGAAAGAAAAAAAGTTAAGAGGGGACACTCCGCGAAATCTGGCCTCAGGAAGTGCGTCAACACTACGTAACGAACTAGTGCTCTCACCAAACGCCAGAGGACGCAAGCGCGAAAAAAAAAAGTTATCATCAATCTAACAGAATTGTTTTTACAAATTAATAATTATACGCCAAAATATGGCATGTTCTTTATACATAAAAACAATTTAGTCAACACACAATACGTGCTTATTTTTCTTCAGCCATACTGTCATAAACACCATCCACCCAGCGACAAGCCCATACAAGCCCATGCATAACAGCGGGAAGCTTTCGTCAACGTCGGCTGCGTCGGCGTTTTCGTGTGTGGGACAACAGGTGAGGCACGTTTTCAAGCGAAGCTTGTAGAATGACATGTTGTTGGGCTAGTTGGGTCATTTATTCAGAAAAAGGTTACAACTGCGCGAATAAGACGCCATGTAAGAAACACAGAAACACACACACACACGTTGCGCATCGTGTGTGTGCGTGTTTGTTTCTTACGTGGCGTCCTATTCGCGGCAGTTGTAACTTTTAAGGCGAATGCACTTTATAAGCGACCCCTGAATCCGCCGTCCCATAGCAACGGCGCGAGGAGCGGAGAGGAGCGTCTGTAGCAACGGCACAGCGACGTCACGCCCCACGTGACTGCGCGCGCTCCGCCCTCCGCTCCGTGGCTGCGCGCGCCCCGCGCATTGCCTGTGGTGATGAAGGCCGGCGGCGAGACGCCGAACGAAAGCGTGCGAAGCGAGCCGAGAGCACCCGAAGCCGATCTGGCGCGGGGACGCGCGATGCGTGAGCGAGCGCGGGCCCTCGAATTCGATCGGCCGACGCGCGCTTCAAGCGAGACTTCCTGGACCGCAGCTTCGGATATAGCTGCACGGTGTGCCATCGACTGTGGTTCGACAACAACCTGAGCCCCATCTCGGGCGTGCGCAACGCCGCCAACAAGTTGAACGCGTTGCGGGTTCTTTGGAACGAGTTCGGAAGACAGATCATCATCATCAGTAAAAGTGATTTGCACTTAAAAACGGCCAGACCTCCGTGGGTCGGCTGGCGCGTGCTCTCTCGCTGCCGTCTCCTTCGCTCGGCTCTGCAGTTTAGTCGCGCGCGCCCCCTCATAGCATCACCCCGTGCTTCGCACTTCCTCATACTCCCCTTCGGGGAAATGCGGTTTTTTTTTTTTTTCTGAAGCTTGTGAGGACGGCGAGGTACGCTAAAAAAAGTTTCCGGCTCTATGCGGCCGGCTCTATGCGGCGGCTAGACGTGAACATTGCGCAACGTATGCAGCATAGCAAAGGGGGGCACGGCGTCAAGCCGAGGCGACGCGTGCCGCGTCTGCCACCGACGCGAGCGTCTGTGCGCTGAGCACAACTCGGCAGCTCGGTGCGAAACATTGAGGAGCGTTCGCTGGACGTCGCATGCTTCAATGCGTTTCCCGATACCTCGGACCACGAATAAATCCTGGTGTGCCGGAGACAAATCAAGTACCAGCCAAGGGGCCATCATCTTCGCTTCTTCGCTAGCCTTGCGCCACTAGTGCAAGCTGCCCACAATTTTAGGGGCGAAGCTCTTTAAGGCGGCACCCGTTCGTCCCTCGTAGTCATCGTAGTAGTCCGTAACAAGTCTTACGCTTTGACCTCCAAGGTGGTGCCGGTGGGAGATTTCTCCTGTGCGTTGTTGAACAATAAAAAATTCGCAGCGTGCGCGTTAACTAAAAGCCGAATTCTTCTGTCTCTCATTCCCCATTAGCAGCCATTGGCATGTTCCAGTAGGAAACGTTAGTAGAAGTAGAAGTGTAAGTGTCAGCTAAAAGCCGACTTCTTCTGTCTCTCATTCCCATTAGCAGCCATTGTTTACCTCCAAGGTAGTGCCTGGTGAGATTTCTCCTGTGCGTGATTAAACAATAAAAATTTTGTTCAAAACGCCGTTGATTGATGAAATAAACCAACGAAAGACGCCAGATGTTTTCTAAAAGCAAAACGAAAGAACGCCAGATGTGTCTAAAGCAAAACGAAAAGACGCCAGCTGCTTAAAGGGGCCCTGCAACACCTTTCTTAGTTATATTGGAATAGTCTCATTATTGACGTATGAGTCTTCACGAGTCATATGCCGCAAAAATTTTTGAATCCGTCAAGTCTAAGTGGTGTTACCAAATTATAGAGATCACGTTCCGCAGCTTTCTCCCTCAACTCAACGCCGCGAGCGCGCGGAGAGCTAGGCAGCGAGTCGAGGGAGGGAGCGCAGACGAGCGAGGCTCCGCCCAACAGCGCCGGCGGAAATTGGCTTTCGTTGGGCATGCTACCGACCTCGCGTCGTGGAACGCGCGTCCTGTCTTCCCTCATCCTTGCCTTTAATTCGCACAGAGCGAGCGGGGAATGCGGGTCGCTCTTGGCGCTCTTTTCGCTCGGGAGCGGACTTCTTCCTTGCATTTCACCGATCACAAGTGATAATGAAGGGACCACGTAAACCAACATACAATAAAAGTTGATGTTTAATATAACACGATGTTCACACTCTTTATAGTATGTACTGGGCGCATTTCACGGAAGAGTTTCACGGTTTACAGATGATCCCTCCGTAGCTTCGCCCCACTCATCATCATTCACCCCGTGGATATGCTGTGATTTTGTTTTTTTTACGTTTCCAGGTATATTTTTACCGCGCAAAATTCGAACACCTATTTTTTCCTCCCAAGGTAGTGCGTATACTGCGTACGTACAGAGGGTGTTCTAAAGGCCGCGATGGCATTGTACAGGAGATAGCGGCCTCGAAACTTCTGAACACCTTAAAATGTGGTCTTAACTTATTTAACTCAAAATTAACAACGAAAGTAATAATGAGGGTGTTATCGTGATTATAACATCAGCCAATGGTGGAACTGCCGACAATCGCGTCATATTTTGCGGACTAATACATCATTTGTCGAGAGAAGAGGGAGCGATTTTCAGCTGACTTTGAGAATTTATTGTAAATTCCAGGCCGTGCGCATCGCTGTAATATTTGGCTCGCGTGTTCTCGGGAGCCTCGACTACCATCGGCAGCGCTTTTACTGAGCATGCTCGAAGGTTGCAGGCCCCTTTAACGAAAGACGCCAGAGTGTTCAGTTCGAGATGGTTTTCTAAACAATGAAAATTCACAGCGTACATGTAAAATTTGAGTGTTCATAACTCTCATGGAACCTTTAGTATAAACGCGCCCGATCCACGTCGGTGATGATGTACTGCTGGCAGAATTCACTGAAACCTTCCGCAGCTTCGCCCACTCATCATCATTCACTTCGTGGATATGTTTGTGATTTTTTTGCTATGGCTATCAGTGCTTCTTTGGATTGACCTGCCCCTTGCTTGCTTAAGAAATACGCAGCAGACACAATTCGAACGAACCACTGAACTTTAGACAGAATAGAAGTTCATCTAAAGGACAAAAATGGAACCTGGCTTTCCATTTCGGCAGTACCATTAACGTTCTCAGCTTACAAGTAAAGCTGTTTTCAAAGGTAGCCAAACTCTGAAATATAACCAGATCCAGCACGGAGGCTTTTCATGATTACTTACTCAAGGAGTGATCTCGTAACTTCGGCTCCATCGACAGTACGTCACCTGTAGTGTCCCATCATCGTTCTATTCTCGCAGATTTTCTGTTTCATGTTGCCGTTTTTAAAGGCACTTTTTTCTGGTAGATATTAGGAGAACTGTGTCATCTGTGTCATATATGTGTCAACGTCAACATATGGGGTATCGACAGTGGTCAACCCGTAGTTCCCCAGCATAGTACTATTCTCGCAGATTTTTCCGTTGCATTTATTGCCATTTTTAAAGGGCATTCTTTTTTAAGGGCAAGTTTTTTTCTTTGCAATCTATCGGTCTTAATATTTTACAACGTCATATCCGTGACGGAAATACGTCAGTGGAGCAGGGGTGAACCCCGGCAAAAAACACTTTCGTGTTAAAAAATTACACCATCTCCCACTAAAGGCAAGTTTCCGTTTACGTTCACTTGGCGTTTCCGTTAGTGTGTGCGGTTTGTATTTAGTGTTTGTGTTATCATTACGTAGCGAGCCCTGCGCTGCTGCAGCTCCGCGACGATCTCGGCAGAGGTTGGAGTGCTGCTGCAACTGGCGCCGACGTTGACGTTACAACTCATCTGAATAGGAGCGAAGCGAGAATGACGGAAGCCGACCGAGCGCACGCGCTTATATGAAATGGGGGAGGGATAGGAGAGAGTGGGTTTACAGGCAGCAGCGCGGGGGCAGGAGAGAAGGCGACCGAACGCCTGCGTAAATGAGGAGGGTGCGCGGCTGCAGCGCGAGGGAGGAGAGTAGAGAAGGCGATCAAACATCTGCGTAAAGGAAGAGAGTGGGAGAGAGAGTAGGCTCATGCGCAGTGGAGCGCGGACGCCACCGGATCAAGCTCGTTTATAAGATGCTTCGCATCTAAAGAGCTGAAATAGCTGGGCCAGCTCTCCCTGCCCAACGGAAGAAACATGCGTATTTATGCATTTTTGCTTTTGCATTTGACATACCGTCTTAATTGTATTTCACATTGAGTAACAACATAGCGTGAAATACACAGTAGATATGCAATACAGGAGAAAGCTTTCTAATTAAATGAAGACATAAGTTATCGTATGCATTTTTTATATATTGTTGCCGAGTCCATATCATGCTTATGGCAGTTAGTATTTGTGATGAGAACGAATTCTTCATTACATGGAATGCCAAATGGAATGTTTTAACCTTACCTGCACTGTTCGGGAGTATGACTTGTTCCAAAGATGGCTACAGGACTCAGAATGCCATTAGGATTTATGCAGTCGCTCAGTTTGAGCACTTCGACGCAGTGGAGGGTTCTGGACATATCTGGAAAGCACAACAAAGTAGCAAGTGAGCAGTACGCTTGCCCTTGGATGTCTTAGCATTATCAGTCCGACACGGCTGCCAAGATGCCGCCGTTCATAATAGACGAAGGTGTTCTTGAACCTAGAGCCAGCGCGCATTCGAGCATGTGGGATCAGGCCCGTAGCCAGGGGGGGGGGGGGCTAGGGCGATCCCCCCCCCCGAAATTTCGGTAAGGTATGTGTTTTTACCAAAAATAATAATAATAGGTGTTTTTTTTCAAAAAGTCAAAGTTTTCAGCAAGTGGGCCCCTCCCCCGAAACAAGTTCCCGGCTACGGGCCTGTGTGGGATTTAGTCGGCAAATAAGAGTACGCAGATTCCCATTTGAGAGCTGTCATTGACCGAATGGTTGACGTGTAGCAGGAACATTATGCTTGGAACAGTGCGCTTATTCTTCCAGCCGTTACTATGAATCCTAATTGATGCGGTAAAATAAACAGCCCATAATCTGCGTTTGTTAAGAATTAGTTGCACACTTCAGAGGGAAACCACTTGTCATCTGCTCATGCCGCCAAATAGGAATGAAGCATGAAGTCATAGTGTGTGTGTGTGTGTGTGTGTGTGTGTGTGTGTGTGTGTGTGTGTGTGTGTGTGTGTGTGTGTGTGTGTGTGTGTGTGTGTGTGTGTGTGTGTGTGTGTGTGTGTGTGTGTGTGTGTGTGTGTGCACTGTGTGCGTGTGAGGGAAGTGGAGGTTGTGTGGCCAATTGTATTTGTTGGGTTTTTGGGCCTTAGGTGCAAAACTCACGGCATGAGTATCAGACACGCCCACGGGCGGACTGGCTAAAGGGATGTCTTGAATCCCTTTAGCTTTTGAATGCATAAGCTGAGTAGAGAGAGAGAGAAAGAACAGAGGAAGGCAGGGAGGTTAACCAGAAGTTTGTATCCGTTATGCTACCCTGGTGCAGAAATTTGTATCCGGTATGCTTCCTGCGATCCACTGGCCTGTCAGAGCGCCTCTGAGTGGAACGTTGACGTGTGTGTGTGGTTGTGATTGTTTTTTTTCTTATTATTTATTTTCTCTCTCTCGCTTTCAACCCCCTATTCCCCAACCCTATAAGCTGAGTATGGTTGCTGTACTTCCCATAAGCTGACTTCCTCTCTCCCTTGCCCTTCTTAAAAGTCCTCTATCTACTCATGAGCACGCCGTACTGGGGGACTCCGGAATAACCTTGACTAACTGGGGTTTTTTAAATTGCACCTACATATAAGTACACCGGTGTTTTTGCATTCGGCACCCATCAAATTACGGCCGCCCTGACCGGGAATTGAACCCGCGTTCCTCGGCATACAGTGTTCGCTGTACACAGGAATAAATTTTTTTTTATTTGATTTGATTTGAGTCCTCGAACTTAGCAGCGCGACACCTTACCCACTATGCTGCCACCGCGGGTAAAGGGAGGGGGGGTATCTCTCAGTTTAGCTTTTGAGGAATGGATTACGCTGATGGGCATAGGCAGAATTGTACGTAACGCGTTTCAAGTAATTGATTACTTGTAATTAATTACGTTTCCTTGTAATATTGCAACATAATCGATTACTTTTTCGGAACTGTAACGTTCTGGGTAATTCAATTGAATTTTCTTGCAATTGATTACCGGCAGTGTTTTACTCTTTTTTTCAACATGAAGTTATAACCAGTCTTCTACGGTAGTTCTCGTCCAGAAAAATATGCGACCGCTCTGTAGGGACTCCAGGTCCCGTCAGACGGGGCTCGCTGCAGTGCCTATTATTTTTTAACCTTTCCTTCAGCCTACCTGCAACGCCTTACCCGAGCGCCAGCAACAGTGAAGAGCGACGCTTCATAGAGGACATGGACACTATAATCGAATCACTGCGTAACTATAGCTGGTGCGCAAGGTGTTCCTACGTTATAATCAGGGGCGTAGCCAAGGGGGGAAGGGGTTCAACCCCCCCCCGCCCCCGGGAATTTTCAGTTTTGCTTGCGTATATAATATATATATATATATATATATATATATATATATATATATATATATATATATACACGCACACACATACACACGCTAGAACATACAGAAAGTATGGTTGAACCCCCCTACCCCCCCGAAAAAAATTTCTGGTTACGCTCCTGGTTATACGGCCCTTCCCTCCAGCGCATCCATTGAGAGAGTGTTCAGTGTAGCAAAAGCTAGAGCACTGCACGGGCCGTCATTCTCAGCCCGGGCCCGGCCCAGGCCCGGGACTCGTTGAAGTTTACCCGCCCGAGCCCGGCCCGGCGACTCAAAGCGAGACCCGGGCCCGGCCCGAACCCGAGAAAAAATTTCGCCTACCCGGCCCGGCCCGGTCCGACCCCAGATCGGGCCCGACAGAGGCCCGAGCCAATAATCTAGGTAGTGCTGCCTGAAGATATAATCGAGCGTAAGGGCGTTTTAAGCGGCAAATATCTACGCATGCTTGGCGCATGCTTGGCGCATGCTTCGCTAGCAAGTATACTTTAACCTACGGTACTTTCTTGTAAAAAGGGGCTGGCTCACCGTGGAAACAGTTGAGAGGACATACTGGATACGATGAACGTTTGTTCGGCAATGGTGTACTGTACCCAATTTTCTAGGAATACCATCGGGATCATCAAGAGCGTTTTGTAGCAGATATTGTAGGAAGAAAAGTGATTTCCAGCATGAGTCCGGTTTTGATAAGGAGCGCAATAAAAACAGAGGGGACAGAGAACAGAACGCTCTCTTGACTTTGTTTTTATTGCGCCCTCTATTGAAATTTAAATGGACACGAAAGTGAAACCATGAATCGGCTTAGATTGGTAAATTGTACTCTGAGAAATCTAATGTCGTTAGCTTCACCAACAGAGATTCATTAATAAAGGAGAAAATCAAGGTCAATGTTTCATTTTTAAATTTCGCGACAAAATCTCACGCGTGACAACACGGATTTCAAGGCGTATTTTTCGTATTTTGGCGACTGTGGCTTGTCGAAATTTCCTGAAGCTTCTTATGTTAAGTCTATGCCCCCCCTCCCCTCGGAAGACAATGCACTTCATTTTTACCGATTAGAAACTGCGTACGATCTAGCAGACGCCGTCACAATCTATGACGCGTTTCATGCGGGAATTTCATGGTGGCGTTACCAGCCGTAATTTCGTTTTGCGCGTTTTCACGCTTCCCATGCGTCTTCTAATTTGCTAATACGCCAACAATCGTTTTCTACTTTAGTGCCCCTCTAAAGCATGCTGTAACGACAAAGTGCGCCCTTCTGGATGTGTAGCATATATACCTTCATCATAGTAGCACCTTGCCAATCGAGAGAAGTACACGAAAAAATTCAAATTTATTAGATTTGTTGTAAATACACTAACCTAGATAAAAATTATCACGAACCGCGCGCAGCACGTGGACTTTGGAAATACGTGTAAGAAGCCGAATGGAAAAAATCAACTATTTGTCACAGCATTTTTTTCATATACCACACCACTGCTATTACATACAGTCTATAAATTTTTGTGGCAAGGTTTATAGTTTATTTGTTCGCATGTTATTGTACAAAAAATAAAAATTACAAAGACATTCCACTATAAGCACACCATGCGCCGTTGCATCACATGTCCTGCCACGCTGATGTTTCTTGCACTGCTTGCGCTAGCCGCAGGAGCGCACATCTGCAGCCTTGCATGAGCAATGTGAAGGCGTCGGCAGTCGTAGTTCTGAACTTCCGCCACTGGAGCAAATTTAGGATGTCTTTTTGGACCTTGCAGACTGAAAATAGCTGTCCAGCTGATCCCTTCATTTTTCTCTTCCCGAACGTTGTGCCACTCTTCAATATTATCTATAAATGCCTCTGGGGGTTTCTCCTTGCACTTTTCAGCAGTGTTTGTTATGCACGGCTTGCACGGGGCTCTTTTTTTTATATTATAATGGTGTATGCCTTCCTAACGATATTGTACCGGTAGAATGTAGCCGACGCTGGTAACACTACACTGCTGGGACTGGCAATAGGTGGACGAAGTGATTGCGATCTATTTTCCGCGTTCATTCCAGTTTGTTAATAAAGGTGAGAATAAGCTTCTTGACGTTTACTCATTGGATGCATATGATTCGAGGTAAGGGGACATCCCCCGGCATGGAATTCGTGATTCGTGAATTCGTGAATCAACGACGAAAACTTAGACAAACAACTCCTGTTGAAAGTTAACAACGTGTAACACTATACCACAGGAGCCACAGTGAGCCTCCCAGCCTTCACGCAAGGCTCCAGCCTTCTCTCTACCATGCAAGATACAGTAGCCCGTTGTAGCTTGAGTGAAGTTGCGTGGCTGTGTCATGGCAATAAAGGAAAGTAACTCAAGAGTAGTCGATTACATTTCTGTAATTGCTCACTTACTTTTCTGGGGCTGTAATCGACCAATGCAATCAATTACATTTTAAAGGAAGTAATTGTATTTTAATCGGTTACTTATTTTCTGTAAAGTGTACAAGTCTGTAAGCAAGATAAACCTAGCGCTCGTAATATCTCCGCTCGCACTAAATCTTCCAAGGAATTTTCAGTAACGTCTTTCTGTGAGGCCCTTAATGTATTCAGTTCGTTCTACGTTCTGAAGTGTGCATTCAGGCCACTGTGGAAAAGTTCACCAAGGGCGACTAATTCCCTGCCATCCGTCCCCCTTCCACACACAGTCACACCCCGCCATTTTGTACCGAACATTTAAGTGGCAAGAGCGACAGCAACTCACCACAAACATCGGAGCTGTCTCACTGAACGAGTGCAGCCTCCATTTTTTTCTTGCTTACTGCATTGTTTCGACGGCTCCAAAGAGGCAGAAGTTGTACTCACTCATCAGAAAAGCGGCGTCTTCTCGACAGATCACGGCAATGCTCGCGCTCATTGCGTCCTCAAAACGTGTCACGACATTTTTCTGGTTCGGGCTGCAGTCCTCCGTTGAGTGAGTCTTGGCGCAGATGCCCTTCGGTCGCCTGGATAATGAACGGATTTATAGTTACAAGCTGCAACTATACATGGGCTCCATCAAGAACTCCATACCGTCACCGGCCCTCACTGCCGGGCATTGAGGTGAGCTGTTGGAAAGTTTGTGAGTTAAGTGCGAGGAAGGGCGACACGCATGCAGTGAAGCTTATGCCTTAAGGTGCATTCGGCTGGTCGTTTTCGAGCGCTGTGGGCACGCCAGTTCGCATTTTGTTGGTCTAGATTGTGCACTCTGAACACATTTGGCTGTTCTGTCAGAGCACCACGTTCCTGCTCCGAGCGCTCCTAGACGCTCTCAACGTCAGCCTCGGAGCGAGATGGGGCGGAGTTTCGGTCACGTACGTGGCCACTGCAAATTCCGCTGTTGGCATGACGCCAGCCGCGGCTGCATGTGCGGCGGTTTTTCTTTTTCATAACTTTTTGATAAGAGCGAAAGCTCCACCCATCTTTTTTTTTTAGCATCACACAAATAGTGTCGTGAAATGCTCTGGCCCTTCCCGCGCATCCACTGCAGAACATCTGTCTATAAAATAACAACCGGGGGCTTTTCGATCAACACCTTCGCCGGGTATGTTCCATGCTTTCCTTTGAATGCAACTGCAACCACTTTGAAAACACGCTCACTGAGAACCCTGGAGGGAAAGGCAAAGCTGTATAGTTTGGTTACCTTCAAGATAAAATAGAGCTGATCGCAGTATCTAGTCAACTGTTCCCACTCGCCCAAATTATCATCATTAGGTTCACTTGCCAAAGGTCCACGTGATGGTACAGTTTGATTAAATGTTTGCCTCTACTGTAAAAATAAAGATGTTCTCGGCACTCGAGCACATTGTACCAAAAAGTTGAATGTACTCACTGACATATGTCGTCAACAATTTTCTGCTTGAGCTCTTGCTTCTTTTTGGCAACATTGATGATTTTGCTCGTGTAGATTAACATGAAATCTGTCAGACAATTTACAGCCTTCCGATACTGGCATGCACTTCGGTGGTGCTTTGAAGATTGTTCGAGCGCTGAAAAAAGAAATGAAAGGTTGGGGGAGGGGGGGGGGGCACCGACTTGATTCGGCACAGCCTTTCTTACCACTTTTTGTACAGACCTCACAATAATCTTTATCTACAAACGCCATACGCTATAGACCAGATTATTTTCACTCTCGCACCCACGTTTAGCACAAGCATAAATAATATTCACCCCAGTTGTCAACCGTCCGCGGGGCCAGCGTATGTCCTGAAGGACTGGTTGCGTTACAACTGATGGCGAGCGAACGCTGGCGGTCAGCATCCGATAAGGCCAGGCCGGATGCTATCGCTGTCATCTTAACCGTCCCGTTCAATATGACCCGCAGCCGTAGAGTTTCATACTATAATACCTAGATGGGAATCTGGCGCTAGTTTCTATGTGGGCTCCTTGAGAGGCGCTTCAACCGCCATGGGAATGATGGGAAGCACAGGCTTCGGATCTGCTTCGGGTGGATTAGATTCTTGAGATTCGCGACGGTTGTTTGCCGAGTGTAAAACAAAGCGATATGAAGTTATTTACAATTAAAGCTCGCTTGATTCCTTTGTACGTAAAACTTATTGCAAAAAGTTTGCGTAACCGTGAGATGAAAGTGGAACCTGGGCAAATTCAACCACCAGGGTATCCATTGCACTGCAATCGTGTTCGAGATTTGGCACCACGATATGATGAATTATTTTTTAGAACACTTGAAAACAAACACGCTTGTCTTTCCCTCGAAAGTACGCATTGTCTATTTATAGAAATAACAGTACTGTATTCAGTGAGGAACTCTTAAAGGGGTCATGAACCACTTTTCCAAGTAATGATCTAATGGCCTCAGTATCGGAGTGTACTGCCTCTCGAATCGATTGCCGCAAAAATTTCTCGAATCCGTCAAGAATCAGCGGAGTTACGGGGGTTTGGCGCACGCTCCCAGCGCTTTCTCTCTTTTCTCGTGCCGGCGAGCGCACTGGAAGCTAGACAGGGAGGGATGGCATGGGGGAAAGAAGTTACGCCAGCGCGCGTCATGAAACGCGATCGCTCTCCCGCTGTGATTCGCTTGCGCGAGTGCGGCTACCGTGTACTGAGGAGTGCGGCGCCGGCAAGTGGCGGCACCCCGCGGCAAGAAGCGCATCTGATCCGAACGCCGCTCTCGATTTACGTCGGCTATCGGCCAATAAGCATGCTATGTCTCTTGCGACGTACAGCGGACAGACGCCCCGCCCACCGACGAGAGTGAGAACCGGCCTCTGTTTGAAAAGAGGGTGCCTGGGGAAACGGCAACTTCGCGCTCCGCTTGTGGCTATTACGCGGCGCGCACGACTGTAATATTTGGCAGAGCAGTTCATAGCCGTGTCAGCTTTCCGCAGGATGTGTTTTTTCAATCAGCCCAAGGGGTGCTTCATGACCCCTTTAACGTATCATCTGCTGCGATACCAGATGCGTCTGTCCAAGTGGTCTGCCCCCAACGCATGTCTCGTTTTGTTGTGAAGTCAAGTCAGAGGAGCGTGACGGTGCGTCTACTTAGCTTCGCCGTCGTTTTGCAGCCGATTTGAACGAGTTTTGGCAAGACGCGCTTATCAAACAAACGTGAACTCTATGCAATTTCATGCGCTGGAATGGGACGCTACATCTATGCGCAGGGGTGTATGCACGATGCACCTGTAAAGCTGCAACGTCGCAGCAAACCAAGAGATCTAGCGGTCTTCAGCCTCTTTGAACAGCAAAGGCAATGCTTGAGTGCTTTGCAACGCACCCCACTACCCATGCCTCGCGAAGAACGAAACTGAAACTGTAGAAAAATATCCGTAGACAGTTCGCTAGCTAAGGCAATCTAATCCGAAGTGTGTACTTCCCATCATTCCCATGGTGGTTGAACAATCGCAACGCCAGTTTCCTCTCTAGGTTATTGTATGAGACTCTATGCCCGCAGCCCTCCCCTCCCCAAGGATGGCTGCCCTCTGCAAGCGATAAAAATTCTAGTGCATAGATATTAAGGGATAAATAGTATCGTAGCGGCCACCACTTGGCCGTGAAAGACAATTTCAACTGCGCTTGTCATTAATGCTGCAAATGTATTTTCACTCATTCCTGCCAAAGAGGGCATCGGAAGAAAATCGCCTGCCCGCTTCCATCGCACGCTAACAGGATCGTTATGCGTTCCCGAAGTAGCAATGCCGTACAACTCTACCACTGGTCTGTGCAACGCCCCAATGTTTCAAACCAATAAATAAATAAATATATAAACAAGTATCTTCTTGTTCACACACTACAGACGATGCCTGTACACTTATCCTTGCTTCGCAGTTATTGATTGCGTTTGTAAATAAATAACCAGAGCTAACTGGGGAAATGGAAGGCAGGAGTGGGACGCACAAGCAATTGTAATGCGCAAACACGGCGTGTAGTCTTAGTAGGCCAAGAAGCGAGAGTGAGCAGTTTGCCGCTCTTGGACCACTAGGATGGCATCGACATGCGGTTATTCGCTGACCGGTGCTTCTACAAGGACACAAGGTACGTGTCCAGTGGCCATGCTAATTCTATACTGAAGAAAATGAATAAATTCGAAAATAAACGGCCGCGTCCTGAAGCGAAGAAATGCATGCAAATGTGGCATGCTACACAGCAATGATCACTGTTTATTTATGAGCCTGTTTATTTAGTTCTTTTTTATTTACTTAAAGGAATACTGAACAAAAATTGGGAAAAACTGACGAAAACATCGCAATTCTACACGGAAGAAGCGGTTGTTCCGATAAACAAGAGTTTATTTCGCGTATTTTTTAGCTGTTTGCTGTATTTTTGGTGTCAGCGCGGCGGCTGCACGCCAGCGCGAGCCGTGACGTCACATGCACCGCAGCGCATGCAGGGTGCACGTGTTCCTGTCCTCTTTTTCCCTTTCTCCACCTCTCCTTTACATCTCACTCTCCTCTTGCTCAAAGACGCTGAGGCGTGCCCCACCATTTAGGGGCTTTACCCCAACCGGGAGCATTGTTCACTGCCGTTGCTGTTCGTAGTGGTTCTGGGAACCTTTGTGGGAGCTGAGCGGGTTGAGATAAAGTCCCTAGATTTTTGCCTTAGGGAAAAATCTAGGGACTTTAGGCTGAGAGACGCGGGTGATGGCCGGCATTGTTGGCATGCCCGTTTCCGGTGCATGAGCGTCACCAAACGTCACCTCCTCTAGTTCACGGCGCGGCTACGCAGACACGTCAGTTTGTGAAAAACGCATTAAATTCTTTAGTTTCTTCTAGTTTCTGCCTGGAATAAAGATTGTGTTATCGGTTTCAGCCCTAATATTTCAATCTGGCTGAAAACCTTGGCGGCAAGAATTTTGTTCAGTATCCCTTTAAGGTACACCTAAAGGCCACCAACATGATGACATTACATTGGGAGTGAGCGGTGGGGTGGTGGCTCTAGCGCCACAACATTGTACACATGCTTGTGCATATAACATACACATACAAGGCAAAAAAAAACGTTAATAAACACCCACTAAACACATCCATATATGAACCGAACAGATAATGAAGCCAAGGAAAGCATACATACATGGAGTACTACTTTTTTTAATTAGGGCGTAGTAACTATGACTTAGAGAGAAATGAAAGTACACAAAAAAGCAACTTACCGCCATTGGGAACAGAACCCACGACCTTAGTATTACGCAATAGGGCAAGATTTTTGTAACCACTTTCGTGAAACGTACTTAAAATCGTACCTGCAAGGGCTCGACAAGGACGCTGCATCAGGTTAAATAGTTTGCGGATGGAAATGTCGTTGTTAATTTGAGGCGTGTTGCAAAGGACTGCGAAATGACGGTGCTGACTCTTAGTAAGCAGTATTCAGCCGATGATTGTTTAGTTTTACGTGCTTGTATATAGAGCATGCGTTAATAACGCCTTCCCATCGGATACTGTAAAGGTAAGGTTGTCCGTCAGCATGCCTTAGAGTGCTGCTACAAAGGAAAGTTATCAGCAACTAATAAAATACGTGCTGACTGCGCCTCAAACCACTACGTGCACACAAAACGCACAACACGCAGTAAACTAGATAATAATCTTAAATCATAATAATATAAGAATAACAGATAATCTCATCCAGACCATGTTTGTCTCTATTGAACACTGCAACGCGTTCGTTGAGCGAATAGTACAGGTAGCGCTAGTTCGTGTGCCTCTATTAGGGGTCGTATGCAATGTTCAACGCATGCCACTCCTGAACACATATTCAGTGTAGCCGTTCTTGACATACTGCCGCCACTTTTCAGCATAATAATTAACGTGTGGAAACGGCGGCTTACCTGCCTGTAAGTATTTGGTGGGTTCCCCTGCTCTTGTTGTGCAGTCGAACACTCGCGCCGCCGTTGCAGCCAAAGTCAGAACTTTCCTCTCGGTTACGTCATGCGTGCTGCACGTCGTTCCGCCACTTTCGATCTCGCTGCAAGAAAATCGTGGAAAAGCAGGAATTAGAAGATTCTGGTGTATTGCCGCAAAGCTACAGTTCTATAGCGTCGAGCTCATTTAATCATGCCTGATTTACGTTATCTCCATTAGTTCATGCCACCGCCTACACATGTAAACAAGACAAAAATTCAGGAGAAGATGGAGGCTTGAAGTGGCAATTGCAGCTGAGGATTCGACAATAGGACCCATCGATGCCATCGACATTCTCAGCTTTGTTGCCAGTTGTTGTTTTTGTTTTATTGCGACATAAATTTATCCTTAAGGCATAGAATTTTCTGTGTATATGTGTGTTAGATGTGTGCCATTAGGCCGGTGTTGTGTATGAAGCGAAGCAGTGCCTTGTGGAATCTGTTATCCCTTACAAAAACCAATTTAGACAGTCACAGACTTGTGAAACCCATTTTAACACGAAAGTGTTTTAATGCCGGGGTCCACCAAGTACATCCGTCACGGATATTACGTTGATAAAATGGACGCCAACGGGTGAGAAAGAAAAAAACCAAGAAAAAGATGCCCCGCTGGGAATCGAACCCACGACGTTGCGGCCGCGACGGCAAGCTCCCAGACCCTACCGACTAATAATTAAGCTAACTCGGAAGATGCCAGACACGGTGCGAACGCGCCTTATATCTTTCACATATTCTCTTTCGCGGTGGGCGGAGCGGGGCGGTGCCGCCGTCTGTGAGATGTGAAAAGAAGTAATGCTTCACGATCGACACTTACTAGCGCTCACTGCGAGATTGCACGCGATATCGGAGGACATGGTTACAGCGTCTCGATACCGGAGAGGTAGACTGGCGGCGCTGGCGTCGCCGAGGCACCCTTGACGCAGTTACGTTGGTTAAGGTAGAGTGACCTAGAATAGGGGGAGTGTCCAAAGCGCCGGCTCCCGCGTGGGCATTTTGCCGTGAACTCCCGCGCCGCGCCGCTGCTGCGCCGGACCCGTGGGCTTTCCGCGCTCGGGAAGCGCGCAGAAAGGAGGGGCGTCTGATACGCGCTGTAGTTTTTTGCGCCGCGTTTCCACACAGGGCACTTTAAGTCTACTTAACTTTTATAATGCGGTGCGGAATGGAGCTTATCCATCTTTAAGCGTTGTGTTAGTGCTGGGGCAGCAACACAATGTAAAAAATCATGTGTCAAGCGCCATCAGTGTGGCCTAGTTCTGGTCACAGAGTTCGAGAACGTTGGTGCGTGCGTAAAAACGCGCAAAACGGACTCGCGCAAGCAAAGAACGAAAAAAAAACCTTATTCGCACGAGTGATCGGGCAATAGCATCACGCATGCTCGAATTAAGAGTATTAAAAAAAGTGAATTGCACGCGCAGTAAGCTGAAATACTTGCGCGCAGTGACTGCTTCACACTACGAGTTTTTTACTCATGGTAGCCACTGGTTTGCTAGCCATATGCACACCGCTTTATTCGACAATTCATTAGCCTCCACTAGCTCTTTATTATGGACGGAGCACACCGGGAAGACGCAAGGGAAACAAAAAAAGAAAAGAGTAGAGACGGCCATACGACCGCAGTGCTGTTGGCTTATTTTTGTTTCTGAGGTAGCGTACAACAAGGCTCACCGTGCGCATACATTGGAAAGAAAAGCCATGCCAGGTGAACTAACCTTGTTCCACAAGTTTTTGCATAAAAGGCGTAATATAGAAAATGCTTTACAAATACCCAGATATCATGAAACATAGTTACAAATGCCCATTCTTGCTGTACAAGCTGCTTGAACGAAAATACGGTAAGAAATTGACAAATAGAAGTGTAATATCTCAATCACTTCAGAAAATCGTTCAAATGCAGAGATCCCTTATGTACCTAGCCTGAAAAAATGCAACATGCGATTATATATATATATATATATATATATATATATATATATATATATATATATATATATATATATATATATATATATATATATATATATATATATACATATATATATATATATATATATATATACATATATATATATATATATATATATATAATCGCATGTTGCATTAGATCGCTGAACGTCAGTATGAAACGTTCGCGCGAGATGCGTGCATTGCTTCAAGCCTTCACCATACGAAATGAAAACAGTTTGAAACAACTCATTCTCAAGTTCAGATGTTTTCACGGTTCTCCGAGGTTAGCGTTCGCCCGGTTCAGAGACTTTACGAAAAGATGTGGACGAGTAGTTACATAAAATACAATTGTTTCTGCGGCAGTTGAGTGCGCGCCAACAGGGCACCCGACCGCAATTTCCCGCTTTTTCCTGATGACCTCAATATAGCGTCCACCACAATTTCGTGCTGAAGCTGCGTAGCACTTAAATAGCTAGTCTGCTCATCTCTTGAATAAATATAAAGAGATGACCAGACGGGTAAAGCAGGCCTCTTTTGTCCCACAGACGCGTGCAATCAGCTGCTCTGAACTGAAAATCACGTTTGTTTTCGGGCGATCGCTCGTAACATGAGGTGAGGTATACACGATGTTGCACTGTTATCGTTTCATTTACTTTGATTTGTCTTGTCTTTTTTTAAAATAGAGCCTTAGATGCCTCATCAAACATGAAAACTGACGGTCGGCGTCCCGCGTAGCCAACACGAGTGATGCACAAAATCATCACGCGATGACGTCGTCAGAACTTGTGACGTCACCATGACGTCATTCAACGTGACGTCATATGATGACGCCATCACATGACATGGTCGCTTTGCATTGCCTCCGTGATCGGGGCCGATCACGGAGGCAATGTAAAAGCAGGCGAGGTGCAGAAAGCTTGCAATGCCTTCGATCTTGTGGGCAGTCCGAAACCACGTTATGTGCAGAAAGCTTTCGGAGAGGGGCGCGGGAGGATCAATGCATCGACTGACGAAAACGATGACTTTCGTTTTCGAGTCATCTCAGGCGAATGCATAAGAGACCATGTTTTTTTCTTTCATGTGATTTTTTCGCATACATTTTACCTATGTGGTCAGTTCTTCATGATGTATATGTAAGTCTTACATGCTGGCATCGATATTGGTGACCACCACGTTTTTTATCACCTGACGGAAACACATCGTCAGACCACACATCGTCAGAATTATTTCTGGCTACAGAAAGCGGGTTTGCGCGCCACACGCCATATTATTATTGTTAGTCGTTACGCAAATGGCAAGCATGTCAAGTTAGTGATGCCATGACCTATCAGTTGTGTTGGGCATACATGCCCCTCCCTGCCAATTTTCGTGTATACCACGTGAACGAGACGCGAGTAATTTTTTACTTTTGTTACCCCGGCCACGCCGACTGACACATTCGGCTTCGCATGAAATGACTTGAAACAGCAGAGCGCCGGAGGCGGCCTTGTAAAGCAAATCGAATGCACGAAATAAAAGATAGGATATGAAGGGTGCAAACGCGTTAGCATGCATGAGCTAGTTACTACGTGCATTATGTGCTACGTTCTCCTGGTTATCTCCAGTTTATTCTCCCCTGCAGCAAGTTTACGTTCGTAATTCCGCACGAAAGTAAGTTAAGCGCCTTCTCTCACTATGAAGTGCGCGCAGGATGCGTTCCTCAAACAGCCGCGGAAGTGTGGACCAATGCGGTGACAAACCAGCTGAAAGGATATATACAAAATCCCCGTTTCAGAACACACAAACAAACGCGTTCTCTGTGTGATGACTCGCTGCAGTATTATGTTGCAGTGACGCAGTAATAAATATTCCCCAAACTTCCGCAATTTTAGCTAATAGCGGCCAAAATATCACGCGCGTAGCAGACGCTCGCCGCTTTGACGCGGCTTCCGCCGCGGAGAAAGCCCAGGATGGATGGATGGATGGATGTATACGGCTGTGCCCTTTAGATCGGGCGGCGGCTCACGCCACCTAGCCATAAAGTTAAGTCATGGTTAAGTACTATCACTATGTATTCAAGGATTGCAATTCACTCGTGCCTTGATTGTAGCCACCAATCGGTTAGCCTCCTCCTGGTTAGCCTCCTCCGGCAGCCACGGACCCGTGCCGGACCCGTGGCTGCCGTGCCACGGGTCCGGCAGGGCAGCGCCGCGGCGCGGAAGTTCACCGCAAAAGGCCCTCGCTCCTCCCATGTATTCGCGCGGCGCTTTGGACACTCCCCCTATACTAGGTCACTCTAGTTAAGGTCTTTCTTTGCCTTTCGCTTCGTGTTAGCGTGCGTCGGCTCATCGGAGGTGTGCAGCTTCCACGTGCGCCAACGGGATTTCTCCGCCGCCGACTGCTTCAATTGCGAGAGCACCGACTAACAAAACTGCTGCAATACGCGTTGCAGAAAGGACGCGATTTCGACGGGCGAATGTCGTGCCTTGGTGGAGCGAGAGCAGCGCCTGCGAGACAGAAACCAGCGGTACGCACGCGTTTGCGGCTCAGGCTACGAGCCTCTGCCTCCCGTGTTGCTGAAGCGCAGTGTGTGTTAGTGTATGCATGAGCACAGGCGTCGGCTACCCATTGCTAGAAAGCGCACACCGTGTCGTTTCTCTCCTTAATTGACGACGCTTTGAAGAAGTGCATACCGGGTACCAGTGTTGCTTAAGAGCTTGTTGATATCATCCTTACGCGGTGTTCACGATTCGCTGTGTCCAAATATATGTTCACACCGTCAGCTACCACAACGGTTTAATCATAATCATGGGCATTAGTCGTCGCGATAGAGACATGCTGTCAACATGGATGCATCCACGTCAAACGGTGCTATAGCTGCCAAACACGAATAGACATTGTACAAGGTCTCATATATCACTGCACAATAAGCACTACTTCTGTGAAGACACGTTTCACTTTCGTGTTATACCCATTCCTATGACGGAGGGATCAGCCATGGTTTTAGACGGTCTATAGACTGTCTAAATATATTTTTGTAAGGGATGTATCCCGTGGTCATAGCTGGTCGTGTCACTGCAGCGAAGGCCGGCTTTCAGGAGGTGACGGAAGCCTTCCGATTGTAACCCTTGGCATGTCCATGTAAGATTGTATGCATCTGCTTGCATCACTGTAACAGAGCAGTACGGAGATGTAGCGCACAGCGGTAAATGCGGCCACTTCGACGTCGAGATGACAGCCGGTTTAAGGGCCACCCCGACCCAAAGCCTCCTAAGCACGGCTTCCTCCGCCCTAGTGTTCGTCCGTCGTCTTTTGCTCTGTTATTTTACGATCATGAGCAACTAACTAGCCCGATTTACTGCCATTGTGAAGTAAGGTGAAGGGGAGGGAGCAGACACATGGTGGGATAAGAGCGCGTGTGTCCCGCCGGAGAAAATCTTTACGGGCTTGCAGTGAGTTGAGGGGTTGAGGTGGAAGGGTAATGGATGGAAGATCTGTATTAAGAGGGTAGTGTGCCTGCTGGTCAACAACAATATTGTGAAGGTTCGCAGCATATGGCCTTGAGTCCAGTGTTCCCTGGCGCAAGTAGTTGTATTACGATTCATGGTGTGTATGGCCTCACAGATTTCCATCGCCTTGTGAACTTTTTTGAGTTCTTGAATAGCCGCTAAAGAATCAGTGAAGTTGTCAAGTTGTTCGACTGTAGGCAGCGAAGAGGTAGCACCTTGCACATAGTCATAGATGGCTTAAAGGGGTGGTGCCACCAAATTTGCGGCTTGCGCGTTCTTTGCTGTAAGCATTTCCTATAGCTCCAGGAAGCATGCTGCACGCACCAAGATTCATGTATTCTAGCTAAATAATTTAATATCGCCTTTTGATGATGACAACTTTCGGTTTCGGTTTCTGGGCGCCGAGGTTGGGCAGTGACGTAGAAGTGTAGGAGGCGCAGTCACATGACCACACAAGGCTGTGACGCACTAGCCAAGAAGCGATCGAAACTCGGCGAGTGATGTAGCAACCGATGCTTTGCCGGTACTTTAGTGGACTAGAATATATTCTAGTTCACTACAGCCGGTACGTACGTTGCGGAAGTGGCGTAGGTCCGGGGGTCACTCACGTTACTACAGTAGATTTGGTGTGACGTCATTACAACTTTCGTTGCCCATCCTACAGATCTACGTCAGTGTTGGCGCGCTAGCCATGGGTTTCGCTCGGGAGAATGGGCATTTAGGTGCACTTTGGAAGTGAATTAAAATATATTCTAAACGTTTGCTGTGTCCGACACTTCGTGTGGAGTGTCCTTGCATACAGAGGAAACCCACAACAGGCTTGTTATAGCCTTGAAATTTGATGGCACCACCCCTTTAAAGTTTTGTTACTAGAGGATTGGCAGATAAATAACTCTGGTGACCACTGAGGGAATATAAGTAGTCATGAATGATGTCCTCCCGCCGTCTTGTACGATAGCAGCATCTGTATAGACTTTGCAGGTATTAGCGCATGATACTTCAATGATACTGCGTTCGTCAATAATACATGTTCTATCGCTGCGCCGTAGCTTTGTTGGCTTATTAGTTCTGGTGGTGGTGAATTCCCAGGGGGCGTTGGATCGGGCTGGTTATCAATGGGAGAGCCGTGTTGAATGTGAGCATGCAACGCAGCAACAACCGGAAAAAGATGCACCATTGTATTTTAACATAGGTGATGAAGTCATGCCAAGTTATGTTAAAACCACATATAGGTGGTTTTAACATAACTAGCGGAAGTTGTGCATTCACCTGGCAAGCACGCAGACGTTCACGGGTTCGTTCCCACCGCCTTTGCTTCAAACCTCTAAGCAAGACTGGGTTTGGTGATTGCCGCCCGTGTGATCCCTTCTTCATTTTTATTGGACTAGTGGTGAGTAGTGGGGTTTGCGAAATTTCTGTGGCACGTACACGCTATGAGTTTTTTTTTTTTTTGCGAATATCAACAACACCGATGCCGAGACGAGTGAGGCAATACAAGCTTCGCTTGAGTACATTGTTTATGAGCTCTTTTTGTGGCATCAGTTGATGCGCGCGCATGTCCTCCGCACGCCAGTAGGTTGGTGCACATCGAAGCACAACACGGGGCGCGTCTGCAAAGACGAAGGAAGAATGTGCGTGCGTGCTGCCGAACGCATGGCGAGCGCGCTGCTCACACTGCCCGCCATCTAGCTGTGCTGACGCCAGTTTCTGACGATGATTCGTAGCTCGTGTTCTCGTGTGAATATGACAAAAACAGAGATCCGCAAGAAGATAAAGCTGAGCTGTTCACCTTCAACCAGATTTATCTGCTTGAAGCTGTACTCGTATTGTGGTAACTCTGCTAATCAATTACGGTCTGCGGGTTCAAGGAAGTACTGCGTCAGCGTTTAATGTTTCCGCTGACTTTTGGGCTCGGATGTTCCAGAATTAAGCATTTCATTTATTCTACATAAATTATATGAAGACGCGCTGAGTTAATTATAGCTTATTCATATATTTGCTACTCACCTGCGACTTAAAAGACCAAGCAAGAGGCGGAAAATATTGTGTTCTCATTTGACCAAAAAAGATATACCCAATATAATTAGAGCTAAGATAGGGGCCAACACGATGCGAAAAACATGACCCCCATCACCAACGCGGACCGTAGAAGACACAGAGCCAAAACACTGGTCAAAGTACGCGGCACAAATAGTAAATATTGATACGGGGTTGTTTTGGTATATACAATGTATATTTACAAAGAAGAATTGGTAGACGAGTCAAGCTGGCTGACCAGCACACTCGCGCGCCAGTCGGGCTGTCCAGCACTTCGTCTTCCTTCACTTCATCTCCGTAACAGGACCCCCGGGCGTTGTAGCGCCGTCTCGGCGCAAGTCCGGCGATGAAGTGCGAGAGAAGTAGGGCTTCATCCGCGAAACATGCACAATTTCAACAGGTGGCGGACTTGACGAATTGAAGTGCAACGGCGCAAGCTCGTAATTCACGTCGCTAACTTGACGCAGAACTTGGTAAGGTCCTGAGTAGCGGGACAGTAGTTTCTCAGAGAGCCCTACACGGCGACATGGTGACCAAAGGAGTACCCAATCACCTTGGGCAAACTTCATATGACGATGACGTTGGTCATAGCGGGCTTTTTGAATATCCTGCGACGTGGTGAGACGAGATCGGGCGACTTGACGAGCCATGTGAGCCCGGTCAATGGCGTCGTGAGCGTACATTGTAGTACATGGCGCGGAAGGCAAGACGGTGTCAAACGGCAATACGGGGTGGCGACCATACAAAAGATAAAAAGGGGAAAATCCCGTGGTGTCATGTCGAGAGGAATTATACGCAAAAGTCACATAAGCCAACGTGGCGTCCCAGTCGCGATGATCTTGAGAGACGTACATCGAAAGCATCTCCGTGAGTGTGCGGTTAAGACGTTCAGTAAGACCATTAGTTTGCGGGTGGTAGGCAGTTGACAGCTTGTGCTCTGTGGCGCAAGATCGAAGGAGGTCGTCGACAACTCTGGACAAGAAAGAGCGGCCGCGGTCCGTCAGGAGCTGGCGGGGTGCACCATGGAGGAGGATGACGTCGTGAAGAAGAAAATCCGCGACGTCAGTGGCGCAACTAGTTGGCATGGCCTTCGTGATGGCGTAACGTGTCGCATAATCTGTAGCGACGGCGATCCACTTATTTCCCAGAGTCGTCGTCGGAAAAGAGCCAAGCAGGTCAAGGCCGACGCGATAGAATGGTTCAGAGGGAACTTCAATTGGTTGGAGAAATCCAGCAGGCGGCAGAGGAGGCCTTTTCCGGCGTTGGCATAGGTCGCAAGTAGCAACATAACGACGCACAGAGCGGTATAGTCCAGGCCAGAAGAACCGACGTCGCACGCGGTCGTATGTGCGCGTAACTCCGAGATGTCCCGCCGTCGGTGCGTCGTGAAGTTGTTCAAGGATGACAGGCCGTAGATGGCGAGGAACGACAAGCAGGAGCTCAGGGCCTTCAATGCTGACGTTGCGGCGGTAGAGGATGCCGTCATACAGCACGAACATACGGAATGTGGCGTTGGTGCTGCCAGACTGGACGGCGTCGATGATAGCGCGCAATGACTCATCCCGACGTTGTTCGGTGCGCATATCGCTCACGTCAGTAAAAGCCATTACGCAGCTGTCCGGATCATGTGCAGCGGGGTCAGGAGGATCCACCGGATGACGTGAAAGACAGTCTGCATCCTTGTGCAAACGTCCAGACTTGTACGTGACTGTAAACGAAAATTCCTGGAGCCGCAAAGCCCAGCGACCAAGACGTCCGGTCGGGTCCTTCAGAGAATTGAGCCAGCAGAGAGCGTGGTGGTCCGTAACGACGGTAAACATGCGGCCGAATAAGTATGGGCGGAACTTGGCGACAGCCCAGACTAAAGCCAAGCACTCTCTTTCGGTGATGGAATAATTTCTCTCGGGAGCAGAGAGCAGGCGACTGGCGTACGCTATCACGCACTGTCTACCGTGCTGCCGTTGAGCGAGAACTGCGCCGATACCGTGCCCGCTTGCGTCGGTTCGGACTTCTGTTGGAGCAGATGGATCAAAGTGGGCAAGTATGGGAGGAGTAGTCAAGAAGCCGATGAGAGCGGTGAACGCTTGAGCCTGCTCAGGGCCCCATGAGAATGTGGTATCCTTCTTCAGCAGATCTGTTAGTGGCCTAGCAACATCGGCGAAGTTGTTCACGAAACGGCGAAAGTAAGAGCAGAGGCCGATGAAGCTCCGCACGTCAGAAGTAGAGCGAGGCACAGGAAAGCTGCGAACGGCGCGAATCTTTTCAGGATCTGGTTGCACGCCGTCAGCGTTCACAAGATGGCCTAGTACGGTAATCTGACGGCGGCCAAACTGGCATTTCTTGGAATTCAGTTGAAGCCCGGCCGTTCTGAATACTGCGAGAATTGCGGCGAGACGCGTGAGGTGGCTGTCGAAGGTGGAAGAAAAGACAATCACATCGTCAAGGTAACAAAGACAAGTAGACCACTTGTAACCGCGCAGTAGAGAGTCCATCATCCGTTCGAATGTCGCAGGGGCATTGCATAGGCCAAAGGGCATGACCTTAAACTGGTATAGGCCATCAGGTGTTATGAAGGCAGTCTTCTCGCGGTCCATTGCATCGACAGAAATCTGCCAGTAGCCGGACCGAAGATCAATAGACGAGAAGTATGTAGCTCCGTGCAGACAGTCCAACGCGTCATCGATGCGTGGTAGCGGGTATACGTCTTTTCGTGTGATCTTGTTCAAGTGGCGATAGTCAACGCAGAAGCGCCAGCTACCATCTTTTTTCTTTACAAGGACGACAGGGGAGGCCCAAGGACTGTCGGAAGGTTCGATGACACCTTTGCTGAGCATTTTTTCGACTTCCGTTTGGATCACTCTGCGCTCAGTGTGGGAGACACGATAGGGGCGCCGACGAATAGGACTCGCATCACCGGTGTTTATACGGTGCTGAACGACGGATGTTTGGCCTAGAGGTCTGTCGTCAAGATCAAAAATGTCACTGTACGACGCGAGAAGGCGACGGATGTCATTGGCCTGTGCAGGGTTGAGGTCTGGTGCAATCATCTTCGAGAAATCATCCGGGAAGGAAGATGAGCTGTTAGTCGCAGTAGGCGTAAGTAAATCAGTCTCTGTGCTGAGAGTTGCAATTTCAAATTCGTCAGCATCAGAAATGTTGGCCAAGAACATGCCACGGGGAAGTACTTGAGGGCACAAGCTGAAGTTTAGAAGTGGTAGCGAAGTACGGTTGGCGGTGACAGTCACGAGTGTATGTGGAATGGCGACGTTCCGGCTCAAAAGAACGTCAACGAGGGGATAGAGGACGTATTCACCGTCGGGAACCTGCGGCTCTGCGGTCAAAACGACGTAGGTGACTGCCTGAGGTGATAGACGCACATCTTGAAGAGAGCACAGTCGCGGTGGTGTAGTGTTAGGAGCAGCGACTATCTGAGGCAGTTCTAGCTGAAGGACGCCGGTAGCGCAATCGATGAGAGCAGAATGATCCGATAAAAAGTCCAGTCCAAGGATAACGTCATAAGGGCAGCGGTCAATCACGGCGAAGATGAATGAAGTAGGTTGGTCGACTATACTTAAGCGGGCAGTGCACAGACCAAGAACCAACGGCGTGCCGCCATCGGCCACACGGAGCACCTGCGTAGCTGCTGGTGTGAGTACTTTCTTTAAACGTTTGCGTAGGCTTGAACTCATTACCGATATGTTCGCTCCAGTGTCGACAAGTGCTTGGACAGGTACGCCGTCTACTTTAACGTCAATGACACTTCGTCTAGTGGGTACAGAGAGAGGATTTGCTGCCGTAGTCGTCGATGCAGCACCACCTCCGGGGGCTGCGCTTCTTAGTTTTCCGACATGGTGCGGCCGAAAGCCACGGGGGACGATAGACGCCGTGGCTGTGGCGAACGGGACGATGGGCGACGTGTATGCGGCGAACGAGATTGGTGTCCACGTGGCGAAGGCGAGCGGCTGTACCAAGTGTTCCTAGCGGCGTTGTCAGCGGCGTTGGTCTCGGGAGCGGGAGAAAAATGGTGAGCATTACCGTCAAAACGGGTCATATTGGTCGTTGCACGAGGTACTGAGGACCATGTGTTGCGGCAGTAACGAGCAATATGTCCAACGCGGTGGCAGGTGAAACATATTGGGCGGTCATCTGCAGTTCGCCACTCAGCCGGGTTGCGAGAACGTGCAGAGAATCGTCGGTTTGAGAAGGACATAGCAGAAGGACGTTCGCTGACTCTGGGCGTGGCAACAGAACACACGGAATGCACTCCGATATTTTCCAGCTCCTGACGAACGATGGCTTGAACGAGAGGAACGGTAACAGGGGCATCGGTGCTGCGTGAATAGAATGCGGAGGGCGCCATCGCTTCCAGTTCACGACGAACAATTCGTGTAAGGTCTTCCGGCGGCGAAGAATGTTGCGGTGTCGACTGGTCTTCACACGTCGACGTGGCAGCGGTGTTTGGAAGTCTGGCGAACGGTTGGAGAATGCGGCGGCTTTTTGCTTGTTCGAACTGACGACACTCCTTGATGATCGAATCCACGGTAGAGCAGCCTTTGCACATCAGGAGGTTGAATGCGTCGTCGGCGATCCCCTTCAGCACATGCCCGACCTTCTCAGCTTCCGTCATGTCATTGTCGGCCTTTCGGCAGAGAGCCAGCACGTCCTGAATATAGGAGAGGTATGATTCCGTGGAAGATTGGGCACGGCAGGCCAATTCCTTTTTGGCGGCGATCTTACGGCCGGCGGGTTTACCAAAGACCTCTCGCAACTTTTCTTTGCATCGGTCCCAGCTAGTAAGTTCTTCTTCGTTGTTTTCGAACCACACCTTTGCGGTGCCCCTCAAGTAAAACAACACATTGGCCAGCTGAAGTGTGGGGTCCCATCTGTTCGGTACACTCACGCGTTCAAACATGGCCAACCAGTCTTCAACGTCGACGCCATCGGTCCCACAGAACGTACCGGGATCCTTAGGTGGTACGAAAACAAGTGGTGGGGACGGCGACGTTGATGGAGACAGCGACGTTGATACGGAAGCCTCAGCGTTAGCCATGGTTGGGAGGGCGATGCGACGTCCGCTGCGGAGCTCCGTTGCCTGCTGCAGTACCCCGCACCTCCACCAATATGATACGGGGTTGTTTTGGTATATACAATGTATATTTACAAAGAAGAATTGGTAGACGAGTCAAGCTGGCTGACCAGCACACTCGCGCGCCAGTCGGGCTGTCCAGCACTTCGTCTTCCTTCACTTCATCTCCGTAACAATATCTTTTCATAGATGCTAACCCATGCCCAGAACGCAAAGCCTACACTGCGGTCGCAATTGATGCGACTGGTACGTGCATTTAAGGGACCTGAAACGGCTTCGACGATTTTGTATAAACACATTGAGCCGGTAAAGCAAGTCGTAAGGATCACCTGCAGACTGATTTAAGCTCTCTGCGTCAACTGTGTAAGTTATTACAAGATCGCAGCCAAAAGAGTTTTAATCTTCCCGCTTCCTTTCTACCTAGCATTGTTCCATGACACGTAGCACAGGCGACCAATCTAGTTGGATATGTCCAGCCCACGTTACTGAACCTCCGATGGACAGCGAGCGCCATATGCCTGGGTTACAACGAAGTCCACGATGACGTGAGCCTTGCCATAGTGTTTATCTCGAGGTTTCTTTTCTCTGACGTCATGAATTGCGCTAGCTGCGTTGTGTGCTTCAAATCTAGCGGCTGGTAAATTGTAAAGCTGCGACACCGTGTAAGGCATGTATAGGACAACTGGCTAGCGGTGCCGCTGCAGTGAGCGTCGGGCTCTCGCCATCCGAACCACGCCAGGATCCATGCATCTGTGGCTGTAACTTCACCCCTGAAGAAACGCCCAAAATGCCCAAGGCTACGATTGTCGGCGATCTCAAATACTTTTTGTTTGTTCGCACACTTGGCATCTGCGGAGCGTCGACGTAGAAGAGAATGAAGTTATAACGGCTAGTGTTGCGGCAGCTGTCGGAGCAGATCTCAACCACTCAGAGCGCTTTGTCGGCGTTGCCTGACGGCGACAGCGCGCCAACACCGACAGCGCGGCGGGCGCGCTGTGTTGATTGCGGAGGCCACGGAAACTTTCCGTCGGAAAGGGTAGCCCAGCTCAACACGTCGGGTGCGTTGCTGTCTCCAGCGATGGCCGAGCGTTCGACGAGTTAAAGGGACACTAAAGGCAAATAACAATTTATGTCAGAGTGAAAGCTCAATGTATGACAACTTCTAAAACGGCAATATTATCAACAGCAGTGCCCTACTTACCGAGAAATTAAGCTAAATGTATCACATGATGAGCGCCACGAGTGGGACATTTTCGAAGTGATCCCGATGACGTATGAGAGTCTGCCTACAATAAATCACTAGTAATCAAACTAGCAGCAATACAAAAAGAACCTTCCGTGCATCAAAAGACGTAATAAAATGCTGCTTGTTCGTTTCCGTTTGATTCATGGAAAAAAGAACCTCTGTGGCGTTGCCATGGGGAACGGCGCGCGTGATTCAAAGCTTCCGTTTTCGCCGAACTGCGCTTCGCCCGGCGCCCTGCTTCGCTCACGCGCTCGCGTCTC
The DNA here is from genome assembly GCF_013339695.2 of Rhipicephalus sanguineus. Classification (NCBI taxonomy): domain Eukaryota; kingdom Metazoa; phylum Arthropoda; class Arachnida; order Ixodida; family Ixodidae; genus Rhipicephalus; species Rhipicephalus sanguineus. Next base: position 67,145,785 of record NC_051178.1, on the reverse strand, counting down.
AGTGGTAGTTTCGGGATCGCGTACTGCCGCGTGTGTTTTGCGCGCTCGTGAAAGTCGCTCTGACAGAAAGTTCGACAAAATGCCGCATGCAACGACGCCGGCACTACGAGCCCTCAGCAGCATACCGCGATCATCGGGGCTCGCTGAATTGGAGCCCAGCGTCGCGAGCCTCGTTGTCAGGTTCTCCGTCCACATCCACTGCGGCGATTGCGGCAAGCTTCGATGGCTTCGATGGCCGTTGTTGCTTCTGTGGGTCCCACTACTTTCGCTCTGCTGCTACTAGTGTCGGCGGCCGCGCAGTAAAGGCGGGCAACGTTGGGCACGGCAGCAGTGACGTATGAAAGTCGGATTTCAGGCGGGTGATTTCAAGTGCACTAACGCGATGCGGACCACTAGAACGTGATTTTATTTCAAAATAAGCACTTCCTTGGCATAAAACTAGCACTACGAGGTTTCTCGACCGCTATTTCAACAATCAACGTCGACTTTACCTTTAGTGTCCCTTAAGGAGGCAAGGCAGTGGTGAGAAGGAGGGTAACCATATTATTGCCCGTAGCTGCCTTGATACAAGGTGCATCGCTTAATTTATGGTGCGAAAGATTTCATGATTCTGTAGCCTAAACGCTGAGAACATTTCAAAAACCGTTTCAGGGTTCCTTTAACACGTGCGCAATCACTACCAACAAGATAGAGGAAGCTGAGGAAATAGCCATGGCTATCACCTCCAACAAACACAAATCCATACTGAGCGAGTCAGAAGTACATATCAGGAATTTCGCCCAAGGAGAGATTCCATAACAAGCCTTTAGAATCCCAATTAACAGCCAAGAACCAGCCAAAGTAGACGAACCTCAGTACCTAACAATGTTTCCGGCGCACACAGAGCCTGATACCACCAACCTGAACAAGATGACCCACGAGTTGTCGAAAATTAAACCACCGCTCAACCCAATTGGACTCAACGATAGACTTGCAAGCTACGCAGAATACACACAACACTACGGAGAGGCAAGGCGCGTCTTCCCCGCGCTCCACACAAATCTAGACACAAAACTGGCGGCGGAATACCGACAGTTAAAAATGCCTACCAAAACCCCGTGCACCTCCCCAGGAAGTACCCACACCTATAACGCACAGCAAATGGAAACTATGCAAAGCCGAAAAGGCTTCATACAAACATATACTGTGGGAATGTCCCAACGTATCAACGAGTTATCCTAAGGCTCTCCAGGAGCGCTCGCGGATAGCGCTGCTCAGCTCGGAGGTCGAAGACCAAGAATGGGCCGTCCAGCACATAGAGTTTCCAACAATACTTACTAGAGGGTGGTGGTTCTGCAGTCTGCTTGCTATATTACAAATGGAGGAAGTCATTTCTTGTGCAGCCACTCGAAGTTGGCTAGCAGCATCGGTCCTTGATAGGGGTATTGTCTCGAGCCTGTCACCTTGAAGAGCTGATCGAGCAGCATTGTCGGCATGTTCATTGCCTATCAGGCCGCAGTGACTTGGCAACCACTGGCCAATTTGCGTCTTCAGACACCTACGGGACTACGCCAAAATGATGCCACTCTGCTTTGCCGTTTATGGCTAAGAGTGGCTTCCACAAAGTCATTCTCCTTTCGAATCCAAATGGCTGACAACCCGTTTTGTGACAGCTGTGGTAGCGAGGAGACACAACAGCACATCTTCTGCGACTATCCTCGCTACAATGCGCAGAGAAAATCCCTCGCAGTCGCTCTTCCTCGCATAGATCCCAGACCGATGACGGCAGAAACCATTCTGGAATGTCGTCCTGAGAGGTCATCGCGGGTGAAGGCGACGAAGGCAGTGCTTAACTTCTTGAAGGCATCAGACCTGCACCGGCGTTTATAGACTAACGACGTTAGCATGACTGTGAGATGTGACTTCTTGTGCGTGCGTGTTCTCCTTCTCTCTCTCTCTCTCTCTCTATCTTTATATCTCCCCCATCCCTTCCCCCAGTGTAGGGTAGCATACCGGTCCTTCTAGACTGGTTAACATCCCTGCCTTTCCTTTCTCTCCTTATCCTTCCTTACTAGAGCGAACTCTGGCGCTAGTGTCTATGGGAGCTGCAACGCATGGCGCGTCAGCCAGCATGGGAATGATGAGCAGTACACAGATTTGTCTAAACTTCGTTCTTTCGGCTCCGTTTGGCTCCGCGTCGCCTGCATCCGCTTTGTCGCAAAACAAAGTTCAGCAAAAGTCAGCAGTTCCACTTCACTACTTTAACTCTTTTAGGCTCACCAATTCAAATCTGGTCACGAAGTTCACAACGATCCATTCTTTTATCCGAAAGAAAACCAAAACACAGCAATAAACAAAGCCGCAAGTGCGTTCGAAGCCCGCAAACACGAAGACTAGGCAAATCCGTGTACTACCCATCAATCCCATGGTGGCTGAACGATCTCACCGCCAGAATCTCCTCTAGTTAATTTTAGGAAACACTATGATCCAGCAGGCCAGGGATACTATAGTCTCTAGGCCTCTACCTGAGCAGTCTAGCCGGGACCACTAAACAGCCGGATCTTGTAATAAAGTTTATTTACTCATTCACTCTCATTTATACGTTTTACGTATTGTGGTAATTTCAAATGATATAATTTATTGTTCTGTAATAAAAACTATCTGTATTAAGGCTTCTGTTCAAGTTGGCTACAACTTTGGTGATAAAATTAAATGGCATGGCGTATTTTATTGGATACAACCAAATGAATGCGACAGACAATTATGTCAAGGAAAGCACAAGCGATATTTAAAAAAAAATCCCCTTCTTTCGTTTATGGTTAATTTTGGCTACTCTTACCTTGGGTTCTGGTTCCTCTTCAAATCTACCCAACGGCAACCCTACGCAGGCGACATAGTGTGCATATGACTCCCGACAAGATCTTCAGTTATGTTGTAGCACTTCCTTTCCGTACCACTCGCTGAGGAAGGGCAGGAGAATGCGTGTTTGTGGAGGCTGGTGCAGATAGCACGAAGTTTCTAACGATTGTTGTCTAACTAGGTCCGCATTTATAGCGTGCGCTCTCAATACATAGCCTTTTGTGCCTTTTGCGCGGTGAGTTCAACGTTCCACTTACTTGCACAGTTCTGCTCTTGGAAGTGGCCACTTTTTCACTGCCGCAAGCGTTCGCCAGCAATCGCTTCTGTTTTCGCCGGCAAACATCCGTTTTATTCCTGCAACATGGATCATGTGTTAATTCTTCGACATCCCAAGAAACAGAAAAAATAAATAAAAAGAAAAGCGCGCAACAAGCACTGCGTCTTCTTTCTGTTCTCAGTATCCAGTAACCTGGCAGAGAAAGCAGACGCTATGAGACAGTGACGCTAGCAGACGACAGCGACTAAGTGGCAAAATAATAAGAGATTATGTGCTTTTTCTTTTAATCGAATGCGCGCAGACATAACCAGCGATAACATTTGTTGCAACAGTTTGGGGCTGGCACTACAAACAATTAGCAAAGTGCACAGAGGAAACAGAGGCACGAACTAGCAATGCCAACACGAACGCCATGAGGAAGCTGATTTGTTTAAGTCTCATTTTTTTTTTTTTCGTCTCTGAAACCGCTATATGCTATAGATACCAGGTAAGATGACGTGCTGCTTGGGGGCGCCTGTTTGATTCCCGCCAACGATGGCCGTATGCAAGAAAACCCGTGTACCTAGATTGAAGTGAACGTTAAAAAAATTTGAGCTAGTGTTAATTGTTCCGTATAGTCACCAGTCGTCCACTACGGCGTGCGTCATAATCATATTTCGGTTTTGGCACGTAAAAGACTTAAAATAAGTTAATTTATTGTTCGTATTTGTATAGTAGCCACCGGCTATGTTGTGGCACTCAAACTTCAAACGAAAACTGAAATTGAATTAAGTTGTTGCAGTATACTCCTGCCCGCGCTCCGTTTCTGCTGTCAGCTTACTTAGAATCTCGTCTGCCGATTAATTCTTAAGCCGTACGAAACGCTTTTAACGTTTTGCGTCCATAGTGCCTCAGGAAGTTATGTCTAATCGTAGAAATTCACACTTCAAGCTGTAAATGAGATGGACTTTGTAAAGTGTAATATAATAATAATAGTAATAATAATAAGAAGAAGAAGAAGAAAAAGAAGAAGAAGAAGACTGCCAATCCCCCAGAGTAAGTGCCATAGTGCTGAAGGAAAAACAAACAAAAGTAAAAGGACTTGCCTTGCCATGTGTGCAGTTCTCCGTCACAAACAAACTGTCGCATCGCTGTGTAGAGGTGCTTAAACTCCCGAGACGAAAGAGGTTGACGTTCCCGAACGCCTTCGTCCACTTCACACGGTGGCTTCGCTGTATACTTTGCCCTAATTAAAAATACGTTACAAGAAAGCTACGTTGAAGGACTGCAATATTTTTTCTCAACAAAAAGAAACACCGGCGTGCATGCGATATGTTTTAAACAAAAAGGTTTAATTAATAAACGTAAGCAGCGTCGAAAATTTTATGATTGTACGAAGACTTTCTTATTTTTCTCGCTTCCGGTAGACCTGCTTTCATGGGGGCTACCAAATAAATATTCACGGCGCACTCGACCAACTCATTACAAACAAACAACTTTTGCTTTCATCGAAACAGTTTCAATAATACGGAAAACAAAAAATTCAAGCAGCAAGTACTTTACATAATTAGATTACTCACGTAGTCAGCTCAAGGGCTGGTTGACATAAGCAATATTTTTCTAGCAAATTTGCGTGATTCGGATGCTTTAAGTACAATGACGTTCATAGCCACTGAACATATTCGGGGCCAACGGCGCTTTATTTTGTGCGGGTGAATCGTTTGGGAGCTTTAGAAGCGACAACTGTTAGGCTGTATATTAAAGGATGTCGCAGAAGCTCGCAGATAATGCATACCAATATACATACCAATGCATACCAATATACAATTGGTCGAGCTAATTTGAATGGCACTTGAAGGTAAAGAATATGAATATTTTCGCGTATAAGCACAGGAGAAAAAGAATAGGGCAGCTTCACACTGGTGGTGCCAAGCCTGAAGGAACAGCGCAGTCGGGCGGCCTTCCTTAGCCTACCAGCCAAGCCTAGCGTAGAGATAGCCACGTAAGTCTAGATATAGCCACATCAGCATAGAGAGGGGCAGTTAAGCCTAGGGAAGCCAAGTTGCGTATCTCTATTTCTTTCTCCCTCTATCTCCATTTCTATCCGTCTCTTTCTTTCTTTCCTTCTTTCTCTTTTCTCTCTTTCTATCTCTTCCTCTCTATCTTTTTCTCCTTCTCTTGCCCGTGGTAACGCAATCATATGGTTCCCACAAATCCTTGTGCTGCTACAGCGCTTGAATGGCCGAGTGGTTACGACGCTCGCCTTCGGACCGTAGGTACGCAGGTTCTAATCCCGCCTCGCCGAGTAATTTATTTCGTCCTGTTTATTTCTTATCATGCTCCTCTCCACTCCTCCATTCCTTCCTCCTCTCCACTTCGTCGAGCAGAGTTTTCGTTTAACGCTGGCCTTCCTTCCCGGCTCCTTGCCTTAGCACTCCTCGTCTTACTGGGCTCTCTCCCACCCCAGGCTCCAACCTTCTTCCCCACCGCTCTCCATCACTATCCTTCGCTCCGCTCTCTTTCTCTCTCTCCACTGTCATCGCTTTCCCTCGAACCTGCTGTACTCGGTAGTCATCATTGTCATCATCAGCCTGTCTACGCCCACTGCAGGGCAAAGGCATCTCCCATGTTCCGCCAATCAACCCGGTCCTGTGCTTTCTGCTGCCACGTTATACCTACAAACTTCTTAATCTCATCTACCCACCTAATTTTCTGTCTCCCCCTCACGCGTTTGCCATCTCTTGGAATCCAGTCAGTTACCCTTAATGACCACCGGTTATCCTGCCGACGTGCTACGTGCCCGGCCCATATCCATTTCTTCTTCTTGATTTCAACTATGATATCCTTAATCCCCGTTTGTTCTCTGACCCACTCTGCTCTCTTCCTGTCTCTTAAGGTTACACCTATCATTTTCCTTTCCATCGCTCGCTGCGTCGTCCTTAATTTAAGTTGAACCCTCTTTGTAAGTCTCCAGGTTTCTGCTCCGTAGGTAAGTACCGGTAACTACCTCTTCCTCTTGAGGGATAGTGGTAGACTACCATTCATGATTTGATAATGCTTGCCGAATGAGCCCCATCCCATCCTTATTCTTCTAGTTATTTCACTCTCATGGTTCGGCTCCGCGGTTACTACCTGTCCTAAGCAGACGTACTCCTTTACAACTTCCAGTGTCTCGCCACCTATCGCAAAGCGCTGTTCTCTGCCAAGATTGTTCCACATTACTTTAGTTTTATGCATATTAATTTTCAGACCTACTCTTCTACTTTCCGTGTCCAGTTCAGTAATCATGAGCTGTAATTCGTCTCCCGCGTTACTCATCAATGCAATGTCATCAGCGAATCGCAGGTTACTGAGATACTCTCCATTAACTATTATCCACAATTCTTCCCAATCTAGGGCCCTGAAAACCTCCTGTAAACCTGCGGTGAATAGCATTGGAGAGATCGTGTCTCCCTGCCGTACGCCCTTCTTTATTGGGATTCTGTCGCTTTCTTTATGGAGGACTATAGTGGCTATGGATCCGCTGTAGATTTCTTCCATTATGTTTATATAGGCTTCGTCGATGCCCTGATTCCGCAGGGCCTGCATGACTACTGATGTCTCCACCGAATCAAATGCCTTCTCGGTAGTAGGGCTTTCCCAATTCCCGTGGCGCATACCCGCCCGAGCTTTCGTGGACGCCACAGGACTTCCCTCGAGCTTAAAGAGCTACGCTGTCAATAATAATTGCTGCTTTGGTCATGCAACAGTGAGAAACAGGGGGCAAGAATAGTAATTAAGGCCGTTGCGCGTCATAAGCCGAAACACGCAGCTCTCCTTGCTCAGATTGAGGGGATACTGCATCGTTAGCTCCAAAGAACTTACAACTTCGCGTCGTGTCCCTCTTCTATACTCGTCCGTTCAGCGCTGCAGCTTGTCAATTACGAACTACCACCAACTCGCCCAAGTATCTCTTTAACCCATTACAGATTTGTAAAGGATCGGTATTCCCCTACCTATCCATCTTTAAACAAGTAACAAACGGCGGCTTGAGGCCTCCTTCGCATAATTATGTATCCGAACCTCTTGGCATACAACAGCCACTATCCAGGGCAACATGCTGATCGGTTTAGGTTATGTAAAATGAGAGCGGAACTATCGCGCAAATTATCCGCCGAGATAGCTGAGACGATAAGGTGCAGAAGTAGGTGGAAAGAAGGTCCGTGGAAAGTGATGCTATCGCAGTACGAGAGTTCAGAGCCGAAGGAATCGCTGAAGTGAGCAGTCACTTTTTTTTTTCACAAAACATATTGTCGCTAAGAGTAGTTCAATGTCACCTATGGTCTTAGTTGAGCAACAATAGAAACCAGAAAAATAATGAATTCAATCATCGGAACGAATCTTTTGCGAGCCTTACTTGCAGAAATGCCGCATGAAGTTGACGAGGTCGCCGACATCTTTTGTGTTGACACAGTCTTGCAAGTCGTCGAAGAAGTCTAGTAGCACTCTCCGGTGGCAACTCGATTGGCTGTTGAGGTCTTCTCCGGGAGAGCCTGCGATAACAGCCAAGTTCGCCGAATCAGCCTGCTTTGATATTCGTTCGTTTGTCGGTAACCTTGAAAGGCAAACTGCAAATAACTTTCCCTTCGACTAAACTTGCTACGAGCGAGCATTAGACGAATGCCACTGAAACAATATTGGCAGACCTTAAGCGCTGCTTGCCCGGTGGAGCCTAAAGACGTATGCAGGAGGTGCTTGTCGTTGTGTCGTACGACGCATCACGTCGCCTCCGAGATGTTAGGGCTTATCCTTACCTTGGAGGACATGCTAACAAGACCCGCGTGCTACATCGCATGCTTGTCATGAGTCACTTTAGGCAAGCGTTATGGGTGGCCTGCCTTTTATGGCCAGCATGAAAAACGGCTATTTTCGGGGAACTGTTCCTCACAGTTCCCCTCGCATTTCAAACATTAAATTTTGCACGGGGGCTCATCTGCATCTGTGGAGTCTGAAATTACGGTTTTTATGACGCCCGAAATTTCATTGCAGTTAGCCTTTAAGTCCTTTGCAATGACTAATTAATTCCACCCAGTGGCGTTTGCAGCTTCTCTAAATCGCGGTTGCTGTAAGCGGCTCTTGAAAGTTCACCCTGGAGTCGAGGCCTCAGCGCTGTCCAACCGCAGATGATGGTCATAACAAGTATAGTACAATGACAACCAAGAATAAAGCTCAGGAGCTTTATGCAGGACTGTATACATCTTATGGGTCGACATAATTTTGCACGTTCCCAGCGCGTGCAAAACCTTGTGCTTAGATTACGTCGCAGATGTTTGACGGTTAGTTCAGAGCGCTCTGTGGAAAAGCTAACTTTCCCGGTTAAGCCATAAAAAAGGTAGTGCTGATGGCGCAAAAGATATGAAGAACAAAAAGTGCACGTTATAAGTTCGCACACGTGCCCTTTAATTGGGCGAAAGGCAAAACTTACCAGAAATCGGCAGAAAAATCACGCGGCGAGCGCGATGTGAAATAATCGGTCCGAGGCCGGTTTTTGCACCACGCGATAGCGGAACGCCTTGCCGCTTCACGGGAAGCCGCAATTTGGCTGCGCTAGCTTATAAACGACGTGGTGCAAACATTCGGCCGTAAATTCCAAATGACGACCGAGGAGTCCGCGGCGAGTCTCCTCGGCGCAATTGCAAACTACCCGTGCTGCACGACAAAACTTGCAGCCTCCTCGAGAGCCTGATTTGGATTACGATTGCCGAGAAGACCGGAATTCGCAGAAGGTGCAGCAGCAGCGAGTCGGCGTGCCCGAATACATCTCGCTTTTGCACCGCCGGTCGAATCCGCCGCTGCTGCTGTCGGCGTGTCCACTTATGTAGCTTCTGCTTGTGTATCTGCTGAAACGACAGCTTGTAAAGGTGAAAACTATCTATTTTCCGTGTTTTGCATGCATAACTTGAATCTTGTACGAAATTAAATGGTCAGGAAACGGGCAAAATGGAGTGAATTCTTGAAGGGGTGAAGGTGGCGTCGGCGGCGGCATGCAGGAGGGGCAGAACAAGTGTGAACATTTTCGACGCGCACGAACACGCTTTTCCGGCCACTCAGGTGTTTTCGCTTTCTTTTCGCTTCTCAAGTGTCAATGCGCCTTTCGTCCTTCCTGCCACTAAGGTATTTGTAGAATTGCCCTAAGTTCTCAGGTCACTACAGGTTACTTCATTCAGATGAGCAGGCCACATCTGTCCTTAATGTGCAGAGGGAGGTTTCTTCGGGTGGGTAAGTCCCTGCACAACATGCTCCGGTGCTCATAACGAGTGAACGGCGCTTTTATATCCTTGAAAAAAAAATCAGAAAAGAGCTTGTATTCCGAGCTTGACGACAATGATCCCCGTGCCCCATTGCAGAACGTGTTTCTTCTGCTGAGCACTACAATCACTAGCTCCACTTGGGCAATGGGCACAAAACAGATTATGCTAACACTACGGTCGCTGGTAAACAGCTCACTCTGCGACGAACCAGAGCGGAAACAGCGATAAGAAAGTCGTTGATTATTACAAGCGCGCTGGAGCTCCGCGAAGTTAGTCACATCGCGCTGATTCCGCGTCGCGTCTATTGGAGGTTGTCTATCACGCAAGCTTTCGCGAGGAGCGTATGAAGAGACGCGCCGGCAGTTTTTGTCGCGTTGCATAGTCCCATACACATATATCTATCAGTTCCAGGACTTCCTTTCTTGTTTTGTTCGTACGGTTTATTCTACCAAAACAACTCCACAGCTTCTATACAAGCCGTAGGCGCATGATTGTTGATCATACATGATAGCAGCCCAGAGAAAAAAAAAGCAGCAGAGATCACCTAACGATGATTACCACAGTCAATGCGTACAGGGTTGTCGTTGAATAAGTATTTCTTAGCCACAATTGGCAGTAATGAAATTACAGTAAATAAATTATTTTAGTGTAATAGTAACGTAAGGAATTACCTTTGCGAGCTGGTCATTTAGCAATATAATTAGTAACTTCCGGCGAGTAATTTCGGGAAAATTACTCATTACTTTTGCAATTACATTCGGCTCAAATATAACATGCCCTCTTCGCGTATGTCGTAGCAAACTGACCATAAAAGTAAAGAAAAATAACAAAGACAAGTTAATCTGAGTCCCTAACCTCAAGCGCGGGAAGTTGGAGAATGATCTCTGAGATTTCAATGTATCTTTCCTGTAGATAAAGTGCACGCCAGTTGTACATGAATGATGAACTTTTGTAAAAGCAATTTCAAAAGTAATTTCATTACTTTTCAAGTGTAATAGTAATGTAATGTCATAATTTTCGGCCAGGTGTAATTTGTAATGTAGTTTAACTACATATCCAAAAAATTGGGCAGCTACGCACTAGAAGTGGCCTTGCCCTCCTTCTTACCATCACTACCCTTTCCCACACCCTTTCTATACTACACTTTACATCGCTATGGTATGCTTTCTTTCTCTCTCCTTATCTTTCTTTCTATTTCTTTGTTTCTGTCTCTTTTTTCTCTATCTTTCTCTCTCTGTTTCTCTCTCTTTCTCTTTCTCTTCATCTTCTCCCCGTTCTCTGGTCCATATCAACGCAATCATATGGTTCACATAAATGCTTGTTCTGCTACCGTGCCTGGACGGCCGAGAGGTTACGACGCTCGTATTCGGACCGTTGGCAACCAGTTCGAAAATTGCGCGAAACCATGGCTCGACTAGGCGAACGAGGATGCAGCTATGCAAAGTTGTTTCTAGGCAGCCGAACTGACGTCATGGCTAGACAGAGCAGGTGCGCGGTCGTAGCAGCTTGGCACGACGATGCAGAGCGCTGCCGGAGCTAGGTGCAGCTGTGCCAAGTGGTTGCTAGGCAACGCGCAGTGACGTCATAGCTAGGCGCAGTTTTTGCGAACACCGCGCGGTGCAACGAAAAGCTTAAACGGCTCCGCTGTATAAATTCCGGAAAAATACTAATACTTTACTTAAATACTTTATAAAATTAATTTTGTCATCTCGATTTCTTACACACTATTTGCGCCCACATTCAATTCATCGGCAGTTTGACAGTTTGAGAGCGGCGTGAGTGCGCGCCAAACGCCTCAACGAGCTTGCACGAAGGAAATTCTTGAGGAACCCATCAGTGTTGTAGAAGATACGTCAAGCATCTGAACTCGGGTGTTTGCGCGTCGGACCTACATAAAGGCGTTCTTTTCTGCCCGATGCAGCATGCGCCTGCCGCGATTGCACGTGCCGACAAAAAGGGCGTTGGCAGAAGCAGTGTACAGTCAAGGACAAACTTTTGCGAGATCCCGGAGCGCCGTTCGAAAGCTGCCTCTCGGAAGCTAGGAGGCGCTGTGCGTGCGTCGAGGCTAAGCTGGACGATCACTAAGCGCATGCGAGTGCTGTATTCGCTCGTTTGCCTGCCTGATTGCTGGCTTCGCGTGAGGCTCTGCTTATTGCGCACTTGGGCGTGGGCAGTCGCTTTAAACTGCTCGCGCTGCTTGAGCCATGCGGCCGTCGTGCGTGGCGCGCGGAGAGTCAACTATTCAAAGGGCATGTGTTTGCAGTGCGCGCTGCGTTTATTGAAGAGATAAGTATAGTGCCGTCGGTTTTAGATGCGAAGCATCTTATGGCGGGGTTCAATCCGGTGTGCGGCGTGACCACCCGGCGTGACCACCCTCTCCACACACCTTCTCTCCACTCCCCGTCCCCTTTCCACACCCCCTGTCCCTCTCCACTCCCCCTCTCGCTTGCCTCATTCTCTCCTGCGACGAGCAGTCATGGGCTAGTTACCAGTAAAAAGTAACAGTGTTACAGTTACAGTTACCTAAGCCAAAAAAGTAACTCTGTTACAGTTACAGTTACAGAGTTTCCAAAAGTAACGTGTTACAGTTACAGTTACTGTGAAAAAGTAACGCTGTTACTTTTCCGTTACTGTATAAAGTACTAGATCACAAAACAAATTATAGTGTTTATTTAATCAAAATGTGCGAAGGCGTGTGGGTAGTCATAATTGCATGTGGTAAAACCCTAGACGAAGGAAACCTGTAAAAAGGGGGCCCAACACAAGCAATCGTTGTGTACGCCTCAATCTGTCGCATCAATAAATGCTCTTGGATACTAGAACAGGCAAACGTGGTTGATGCTCTGGAACAATGGCAGTATACTACGGCGTTTATTAACGATGCCCAGAAATGCATGCGAAGAGGAGCAGGGAGTGCGTCAGGACTGAAGACAACGTCGATT
>NC_051178.1:66797775-66833359 GCF_013339695.2 Rhipicephalus sanguineus | reverse complement strand
CTTTGCGTTCTGGGCATGGGCTAGCATCTATGAAGAGAGAATTACTATTTGTGCCGCGTACTTTGAGCAGTGCTTTGGCTCTGCGTCTTTTGCGGTCCGCGTTGGTGATAGGGGACATGTTTTTCGCATCGGTTTAGCCCAACGTTACTAGAACAAACTCAGTTTAAAAGCTCTGCCGGAGGGGCGGTCCGCGTGGCGGTCGTGAGAACTAGTGGCGCTGCAGTCACGTCTAGCTTAAAATCGCTGTAACGGGAAAAGTACCGCGTTCGTTTTCTCTTCGCCGCCGCGCCCTTTCGGCGACTTCGCCACATAAAGGGTCCAGCTCGCTCGCCTCGGCAGTGTCTCCCGGCGGTCGACGCACGGCGCTTTGGAGGGCGATTGTTTTTATAGCCTCAGAAAAGCGTGCAGGAACATTATGATATCACGTATCGTTTTGACACTTCATTGCAAGCCTATCGAGGCATCAAAAACGCTGGGTGCTGCGCTTTTCGGTGCAGCAACCTGCGGGAAACGAGCAAAGCCCTCTTTGCTATTCCCAGCGGGAAAAAGGATGCCAAGCGACGGGCTGTGTGGCTGCACAGAATACGGCGGGAGAAATTTGTTCCCGCGACTGATACCCACCTTTGTGAGGTAAGCGTTTCGCTGAGAATTTGCGAATGTTGTTTCGGGGAATGTTTGCGTCTCTCCTGCACTAGTGCAGCTTGTTTCGCGTGGTTGCCGCAGAAGGTTCATCCACAATAACATTGCCGGGCAGCTCTTAATTATGTTTGGCGCAAAATTCACGCCTTTGGGCTCACATATAACGATCATCGCGCCATGAATACTGACTGGTAAAGATTGGTATGGCGTGACGTGACTGTATGACGAACATAAATAACAAGTGGTAACATGAAAATAATGACACGCATGTCATGTAAGGCATGATTTACATTCCATGCTCATGGTGCACTGACGGCCGGTTCGCTGGCTTGATATGCACCAAAATCGGTATTGCGTGACGTGACTGTGTGATGAATATAAATAACAGGTGGTGACATGAAAATAATGGCACGCATGTCATGTAAGGCATGATATTCATGCCATGCTCATGATGCTGTCGCGGCCGGTTCGCTGGTTTGATATGCACCAAAATCGGTACTGCGTGACATGACTGTATGACGAACATAAATAACAGGTGGTAACATGAAAATAATGGCACGCGTGTCATGTAAGGCATGATTTACATGCCAGGCTCATGGTGCACTCGCGGCCAGATCGCTGGCTTGATATGCACCAAAATCGGTATTGCGTGGCGTGACTGTATGACGAACATAAATACCAGGTGGTAAAATGAAAATAATGGCAGGCATGTCATGTAAGGCATGATTTATATGCCAGGCTCATGGTGCACTCGCGGCCAGTTCGCTGGTTGATATGCACCAAAATCGGTATTGCGTGACGTGACTGTATGGAGAACCTAAGTACCCGTTGGTAACATGAAAATAAGGGCACGCATGTCATATAAGGCACGATTTACATGTTCCCACCTGTCACTAACGTTCGTCATATAGTAATATCTCGGCATATCAATTTTCGTATATATGCATTTCATTAAACGACCGCGAGCGCCCCGAGACAATGTCATGTAAATCATGTTTTACATGGCATGCCTATTATTGTTTGCATGTTATACCAGTAACTTATGTTCGTCATGCACTCTTGTCACGCCATACCAATTTTCGTGTGTATCAAGCAGCCAAGCCGCCGCAAGCGCACCATGAGCGTGGCATGTAAATCATGCCGTACATGGCATGCATGTCATTATTTTCATGTCATTATCTGTTATTTATACTCGTGATACGGTCATGTTATGCCATACCAATTTTGGTGTACAACCAATTAACGAAACGGCCAGGAGAGCACAATGTCGTGGGCGGCTAGATAGATAGATAGATAGATAGATAGATAGATAGATAGATAGATAGATAGATAGATAGATAGATAGATAGATAGATAGATAGATAGATAGATACGTCCACAGTCGCAGAAGTTCGCTAAGAAATACGTCGCGCAGTTCGCATTTCCTTATCGCGTTAGTACGCGTGCGTGCGCGTTTATGCAAGTGAAAACTGGCGCTACTTCTTTCCTAATGAGTTGGAGAACAACAGTATGCTTCATTCGGGGCTGCAAAAGCGCACGCAATGCGTAAAACATGCGTTACTCCGCGTGAAATCAACACCGCGCCGCCGCAGCTTCGGCCGCGCTGGATCAAATATGGCGGCGGGCAGGACGGTCGCGGTACTTTTCCCGTTCCAGTGACTTTAGTCTAGCTCCCGCAGCTGGCGCTTGCTGTGATCAGCGCCGCCGATGTACGAGCGCACGTGGCTTACAGCGACGTCTGCGCTTTGTTAACTCCTCATTTTTGCGACTGTTCTTGACCAGGCTTAGCGTCTTGTACGAAGACACGTGCATGATGTACGAAGCGTAACGAGGGCGAACAGATTCACAGTGCGGTATGCCGACTTGCTTTGCGCCGGGCTGCAAGAGCGGCTACCGCAACGACGACTCCGCTACACGACACTTCCGCTTCACGACACTTCTTCGGACATCCAAAAAACCCTACGTCATTCAAGCCTTGCATCGCAAAGATAGAAAGCTTACTGCGAAATGCAAGGTCTGTGACGTTACTTTTGACAGTGACGACATTGTAAAGCACTATCGTCCTGTCGTTGCGGGACAAGAAGTTTTGATCTCACGTGGAAAGTGGGAACTCGCGCCCGCTGCCGTGCCGCGCTTGTTCCCAGCACTTCCACCCTACATTTCAAAGCCAAATATTCGGGACCAAGGCGCAAATCCTACCCCCCCCCCCAAAAAAAAAAAAAAAAAATCGAACAGCGTCCCGCGAGAGCCCGGTGCCCAGTTTGACGGAGCCGCCAGAAATAGAACAGCAAAACGAAAGGCAGGCGATTACCTATATACGCTACCGAGACTGAGAGTTGCATCACACTGACATTCGCATAGGCGTGCGCAGGGTTCTGATGGTTCATCGCAGCGCCCCCCCCCCCCCCACCCTACGAAGTCAATGTATGGGGTAGATTTTGCGCCCCCCCCCTCTTAGGTGACAGAAGGGTCAACGGGGCAGATTTTGCGCCTCCCCTCTTAGGTGATTAGGGGGGGCAGCCGCCCCCCCCCCCTGCCCCACCTGTGCGCACGCCTATGGACATTCGATCAGTTGTCAACTGTCGCTATGCCTTCAAAGCAGTGCATTTTCTAGAGATTTTACGACGAGGTGTCGAACAAGATGTGCGAAATACTTTACACTCGCCGGCTCGGGAACGGACTGCTCAGCACAAAAATTTGACACGGTACACATAGAAAAGACGAGGACCAGCGCTGGTCCTCGTCTTTTCTATGTGTACCGTGTCAATTTTTTTGCGCTGTGCAGTTTAATAATGGAATACCAACTAGCCCAATCGCACACTTTGCTTGGGGAACGGAGACTACATGTAGTTGACGAGCAGTTTAACTGCTTAGTGAACGGCTACAGCACTAAACGCAAACGGCTGTCGTAGAGTGTAAGAAGTGCTGCGGGCATGGAACATCTGCTCGGTAAAGTTGAAAAACTGAAGTTGTGCGAAGGAGTCAATACTGACGACTCTTCTAGCGACAGAGTACGTGCGAAGAACTGCTCGGTGCTCACATCACGGCCGATCTGTTCGAATTGTTTAAAGAAGGATGCGACGTAGAAAGATGAAACACCGAAAATACAACTATCCGCTGAAAAAATAGCTCAGAGACGACATCTATTCGATGTAATCGCACACTGAGATTTCAGTTACAGAGTTCTCGTAAAATTTTCCGATTTTGGGTCAGTATTCCTTTAACCGTCGCGAAAACGTGCCTTGTAAACATTGCAAAGCATTGGTGATGTTTTTCGAGAAAGTTTTCTTCAATAAATTGTAGACAACATGAGTACTGTTCTTCTAGAACGTTTCTGTATCTCGAGTAAGTACGCTTCTTTGTGCACGGTAAAGGATTTTACAAACGTGCTGGGTTGGTCTTGGTCTAGATAAAACGGCAGTGGCTGAAATTGTGATGGTAGTTATACACATTACGCTGAAAACCCTCATTCGCTTAGAAACTCCTATGCTTGGAAGTTAAGCGCAATGTAGACAGCTCAAATATAGACCGAACATCGATTCTTAGCCAATCAATGAAGAACGCACGCGGGCCAATGCATACATACGACCTTATGCATATCCACCTGAGTAGTCCGCAAATGAGATGCGCGAGCGTCGAATGAAAGAATGATAACTGTTTGAGTTTGCCGCTAGTACAATAAGAAAGTTGCCGCGCAGTTGCCGCGAGCAACTGCGCGGTGGACCGCCGCTTTACGCTGTGGCAGCAGACGACGCGCCGATAGTGGCGCAGCGTGTATCCGAAACATATCCCCTAGGATGGCTGCGGCCCATACTGCGCCGCTATTGGCTGGAGATGGTCACGTGACCTACACGCACTTCCGGGATTTTTTTTGTTTGTTTTTGTTTGTTTTCAATCAACATGGCGGCGCGCACGTTCGCGTTTTGTTTTGCGCTGAAGCCGTGCCCGCCGTAGAGATGACGCTGAAATGTTTGAGCCTTTTGCTGACAAGCGCCCATACGCCGATCGTTTTACGATGGATGAAGTGGTAATCAACATTAATTCGGGAGCGTGTACACGGCGTCGCCCCCTTTGGCGTGCTTTATAACGCGATCGTGTGTGGGGTTGTCCCTCATGTGCTACTGGACCTACTGGATACCTACGCATGTGGGTATTGATGACAATGAAGACGCCGATCACCTAGCTTCAAGTTGTGCCCACAACGAATGTGACTGCCGAGAAATTTCGTGCCTGTTTGACAACGCTCGTCTGTTCATCCGCTGACATCTTCTGAAGCAGCACCCTGACCAGCGTGTAGCAAGCGGATTGTTCCCTCCCCGTATTCGTGGTCGTGGATTGCCTCGTCGTGACAGAGCCCTCTTATATAAGTTGGCTCTGTATGAGTGCGTGGGATATTATTCCGTCAAGAACGTGTAGACAGTCCGTCATGTGGGTCATGTGAGACACTAAGCACAATTTTTAGTGTCCCGCATTCGTTATGCAGCGAGCACGTGCTAATTTGTGTTTACGTCTGTGTTATTTGTTTTTTTCTCCTCTTTCTTTCCCCCCTATCTTCATTTCCTCTGTTCCCCCTGCCCGTTCAAGGAGCAGGCAGGCATTGTGCTCCTTTAGGTGGCAGTTGTCAGCCTGTACCCTCTCTGTTTCCTCTGTGCCTTCGTGTTCTCTACGTATTAAAACCTAATAATAATAACAATAACAATTGACACGACGCAAGAAACCCTATAACTTAATTTTGCTGGCGTATGAGTGCATTCTTATTCAGCTACGGTGAAAAAAAAAGAGAAAGAAAAGACAGGAGGCACTTTGTGGATATTTGTTCATTCTTCACAACACAGGTCGATGCCGTTAAAATTGAAATTTAGCGCACGCAAATGTAAAAAAAAACATGCTTCGGGAATTGCGTTTTCTAAATGATAAACTTCCAAGCTTCTGGTAAGTGTAGTACCTCATTTTGAAAAAGGCAGGGAGCAAAGCATACTCTTTTATGTGAACTAATGTAATTTTAATGGGTGCTCTGCTGCATTGAACTACTACTTCAACATGTAATGGGACATGTTATGTGCATGTCAGCATGCAATGCATCCATCACAGTGAATTGGACATGCAGAACCAAGTAGTAATGCCAATTGATTGCCCATCAGGGCCCAAATATCGAAACCAAAACAGGACATACATTGAAATGAAGGACGGTTAACAAACTTAACGACATGATCAGAAAAAAAAAGAGCACGAACAGAAGAAAGCAGAAGTCGATTCAAGAAATGATGTACTTGGAGAATATATACCAATATTTTGCAAACTCTCAACGTGGTACATTATAGTAGGAACATGTTTACTGTAAGAAATATGCAAAGACAAAATATACAGCACCCCTAGAACTACCCCCCACCCCCTGCCCTCCAGTAATTACTCCAGTAAATGGATGCACATACCACTTGAATATGAAGTACAGAAATAACGACATATGTCGTGAAATTGGAGCACAGACTCTTCTTTATTAATGTGATGTTCAAGGTTCACTAATGACATTAAAATAGCAAGCAAAATCGCATCCCATCCTTAAAAAGTGTTTGTTTTCCCTTTCCGCTTGTCTAACAGAACAGTGCACTGTTTATTCTGATGTATACATCATTACCTGCCCAACAGCACATATATTTCTTAACGAGAAACCAGATGCCAGTTGGAACCTCTTCAACTTGTAAACCATGCTGCTATTTTTCTGTATATTATCATTTTACACTGACTGCGACTTTCCATTCAATTGTATATTGTGTCTAGTTTTTTATCAGGCTTGCTTATCACATCAGTAAGTAGATTGCTAGTACAATACATTGTTTGCTAAGGCTCAATACTTCGTTAACGATTTGCTGTTTTATTAGCAAAAGTATAATATATAGCAGGTTCTTGATGCAAGCAAAAGTATCTGTGAAAGTGCTTCAATGAACTATTACCGACTCTTCCTTCTAAAAAGACAGGGCGTGCAAACACAGACACAAGAAAGAAGTCAGGACACCACAAATGCCGTTTGTGCTTTGTGGTGTCCTGACTCCTTTCTTGTGTCCGTGTTTGCACGCCCTGTCTTTTTAGAATGAAAACGTACCAACTAGCTCAGCTCTCTGTTATTCTGAAATACCGACTCTTGTTACAAAATAGGTGTGTGTTTTCAAAGTAGGTTACAAGTTATATGGACGCTATAGTACTTTTTCTGGGAAAAAGCGTGACAAATTTTGAATGAAATGGACAAGGGTGGTTAACAGGTCAAGTAAGCTCTTAATTGAATAAATTATAAGACATTTGGCATTATTGGCACTAGTGTATTTATTAGACATATATATGAACGGGGGTTTGAAACAGGGCCGTAACTAAGGAGAAGTTGAGGGGGTTCTGACACCCCCCAAAATTTTTTCGTGCTTTAACTTTTCGTGTGACACTAAAATAGTTCCATGCCTTCACAGCGACCACCAGTTGCCGCAGTTAGCCGTTCTACACACGAACACCCTTCGAAAAAAATTCCTGCGTACGGTCCTGGTTTGAAATATGCATTACTCATGTTACGCTTCCTAAAAGGCCCTTGTGTTTTTTATTATGGATAACAAGGCGCTTTATAATTGTCATGACATGACAGGCGTGAAATACAGATTAAGAATGCTTCCAGATTTGATGCTTTTATGTTACTTATAATGAATTGGATGACATTCGTTCAGGAAGAGACAAATCGGCATGAGCACTACAATAAGAGAGAGCTGAGCTAGTTCGCATTCATGTTAAAAGACAGAGAGAGAGAGAGAATTTATTTACAGAAAGGCAGAGAGGTCGGCCTGAGCTATAATTTGCTCTGGCCTGCTACTCTACACTGGGGAGGGGGGACAGGGGAGCGAAAGAGTGATGAATGACGATGGTAAGGTAGGGAGATGAGAATATAGTTCGTGACGCTCGGGCAAATCTAAAGACGTGTATCCAGTCCAGTGGCTTGTAAGAAGGCTACGACTGCTTCTATGACCACACTTGTGCTGCTGACGTCAGGCCAAGGACCTACCAGAGACACTTCAATATATATTTTGCGCCTGTCCAGCGTACGCACGAGAACGACAAAAACTGATCTCATCGATTGGGCAGTATCATAGTAGGCCTTTAAAAGACAGGGCGTGCAAACACGGGCACGAGAGAGATATCAAGACACCACAAACGCCGACTAACAACTGAAAGGACACATAGCGGCGGAAAAGAAAGTAAACATAAAAACTTGCCTGCGCAGGCCCAGGCAAGAGGTGATACCTATCGATAACTGTTCAGGACTTTTATTTCTGCTTTATGCAAGTTAATGATGCATGCATCTATCTTGACATTGTCGAGAGTGTAAATGCACGACAAAATTCGATGAATGCGCAGTTTTCTACAGGCACAGGAATGAAGTAACACGTCTGATAGTTCAGGCATGGCGTGTAAATAATAATGGTAGTGCACGCGTGAGCCAGCCGTCAGTTAATGCGCATAAAGAAATTAAATGCCTGAACGGTTATCTCTCACGTGTACCACCACGTGTGCGGACTGATAGGTATCACATCTTGCCTGGGCATGCGCAGATAAGTTTCGTGTCTAGGTACTTTCTTTTCGGCCACTGTGTGCCTTTTCAGTTGTTAGGCGGTGATTGCAATGTCTTCTCTCGTGTGTCTATGTTTGCACGTCACGTCTTTCAACTAGAGCACTACCTTGTGGTAGAGGTTCTAATCTGCACATCTTCAGTTCGATTCAAGCACTTTGTTATATCTGCATTAATTCATTGCCAAAATACTGTTAAAGTCCTTTTTTCTCATGACATATGGAAGCATCTCTTATGAAACATTTGCAGAGAATTACAAGGAATCCACGACTTTCTACCTTTCTTGGGAGCCCTTACCATGTGAAATGTAAAACATTATACTAAGCATATTTAATAAAGGAACAAAGCTCTCATAAGCTCATTTGTATTTGTACTGCTAGATTCACATACAGAATGAATTTACTCAAGGAATCTTGTAACTAAGTTGTCCCATGTCTCATTTTAGATTGGGCCACAGACACTACACACCACAGACACACTCCAAGGTCAGATAGTGTATTTTCAATTGCAGACCCATGTACTGTGTCCTTTCGTAAACCCTGTGCTCTAATTACAAAAGTATATCTCCTGTGGTGCTAAATAGCTATGACATTTTCATGGGTGGGACCAGTCCATCTGGTAGTTAGTATCCTGGCTGTGAATAATGGTGGGTGTTGGGGAAGCAACATAAATGAGTCACAAAACAAATTAGACTTTGAAGAAGTTTATTTGCTGTAAGCGCACGACAACTGCATTTATTCTAGTAGAGTGTGTGTGATCTCATCATTTATTGCAATAGTGGGAACAATGTCAGAAAATACTCGGGGGCCTTGGGGTCACATCACTGTATGTTCTGCAATATGGTGTTGAATGGAGTTTCCAGTGCAGTCTTCTGGCTCTCTGCTGAAAGTAAAAATAGGAGCAAGACAAAGGCAATTAAAAAAAAACTGCGTACAGCAGACTGCAGGGTCGTTCTATGCTTTCCCAGTACCAAAAACTTTCTAAGGTCTTCCTCTTCACACATTTTTACACAAAAGCAAAATTATTAGGTCGTGAGAGCAATTGTTGAGCACTGTAAATAGACGGGATCATGGTGACCGGCAATGCTTATTCAACCTGTACACATCCCAGTGACGGCAACAGTTCCACCATCGGTGACGTGTGCGGCTTTAGTTATAGTAGACATGAGTACTTTTTTGAGTCGGCGACAGAGAGAGCACTCATTATGGACACATGAGCTCCAGTATCGACTAATGCCGTGAAAGAAATACTGACAACATGCACTTCTATTAGGTTCTTGTTCGTAGGGAGTGTCAACAGAGGATTGGGATCAGTCGAAAATGATGCGGCACTACCTCTAGGAGCTGCATGATCTCGTTTTCCGTCCGAGATGATACTTAGTTGGTCAGCATGGAATAGCGGCGTGGTTGGGGTGACGGTGAACGAGCAGTAGGGCGGCTGTTAGCAAAGTACGTTCGGCTGGGCGAGCACCAACGAGGGTCTGCATATGTATTAAATTGAGTTAATGGTGATGAGCAAGTAAATTGCAGCAATAATGTTCATACCTACCCGTCATTTGTGCTGCAACTTTGCCCATTGTGACGACCTTGAGCAGCAAAGACATGAACACAGTGCTTGCCGCCATCTCATGCAACCTGGAAGGTTGTATGAGAGTTTGTTGTACTGACCCAGACCGCAACACTGGGAAGGGGGAGGTGGAAGCTGAAGTTGCTATGTATCATGAGTAAGCAGCGTAGAAATTTGGGCTAGTTGGTGAGCGTTCATCTTGGTTGAATTGACTGTTGGGGCAGGAGACTAAGAAGGAAGTGAGACAAACAAGCACAGACTTACAAGTTGTTGTGTGACTCCAGTCTTTTATGTGAGGACTGACTGTATTAACTACAGTAAGAAGTATGCACATGTGATTAAAACATGGTGTTCGAGTTCGGTAATTTTAGAAAAATTTGATTTTGATTGCTATTTCTTCTGACTTCTAACGGATTTATGCAGGTCACTGAAGTTTTAATATCATACAATGGACAGAATTTATAAACAATGTCAGCCCACTGCAGTGGGCGGCGGGATTTTGCTGGGATAGCACGGTGAAATACAATACAAATACTTTTCAGCTAAAGTGCAAGTTAAGAAAACCTGTTTAAATAAAATGCGAAACCTTTCATTCTAGCAAATTTCATGTTGCTCATTGTTTGAATTTACAATATACCAATTATTTATTAACTGCAAAAGAACCAAAAGCCTAACGAGTCTGGCCATAAAGTGCGACAGCGTGTACTTCTCCACGTAACTCGACTGCCTAGGCCGCATTGAAAGCACAGGCGTCATCACAAGGCTGGTTCTTTCTGATAGTAAACAGTATATGAGTGGAAAATTTATGCATCTTGAAGAATCAGGGAAAGCCATACTGATTAGCAAATGAGATGTGTATCACAAGGAAATGTCGGGCAGCCTGATGTCATGAATATATAGAAATCTAGGGCTGTCAGCAGAAAGTCGAGATGCTGTGGGTTAATTTCACCTTTTGGGACATCATAGACAAGTATACATGCATGTGTGCATATATTTTATTTTGTTAAACATGGTAAACTACTCGTGTTTAGCGACTTAAAATGTGTGTTAGAAAATGCGTGACTGGCAACTGCTCCGAAAGGCTGCTTTCCTGCTCGAAAGTGAGGTTTTAGTTGCTCCAGAAGCTGCGGAAAATTGGTTACAATTGATCACATCCCTAAGTACACATTAGACCACGCCATTTGAAAGGACCTCGTGCTGGGCATGTCCCTGTTGGTAATTTCATTTTTAATGACAAGCAATAAAAAGAATTATATTATACTGCAGATCCTGCCTAATCTTTTTGAAATTTTAGTCCCTCGCCTACTGAAATTCAGAGTTATAATGGTTGACATAGATAGTAGGAATAGATCAACAGAACTAGGAGCAGATAAGAAACAGTGCTTTCCAACAGTACAGAAGTAGACGCTCTCAGGAAAAAGCATTTCTCATCAATATACCTTCAGTTCCCACTCCATCCCGTTATGTTCATTGGCAAAGAACCTCTCTTTAAGTATCAGTCCCTCTGTGAATATCTAAAGGATGTAAATTTCAATGTTATTTTTCCAGGCGATCCGTGGCGCGGTCTCATCATTGAGGCTGCTGCTGTGGTAATTCTTTCAAAGCAAGCACCTGCCTCCCGGCCTTTGGGTTCAAAGGCCTTGAGGCATTCGTGCTGTTTTCCCGCCTATGACTTGTAAATACCATACTCACTCGTCATTCATCCCACACCCATAGATCACACCACTTGTCATTGCCATAATTTTATACGCTATACACCCCTTTTACGCTTCTTTATAGCGCGTGATTTTAGGCCTCTATACAACCATAATACACCCTGTCATCGAAATCATTGGTCATTGCCAACACCACACAGAAGACATGGCGCTCTTTGGCCACCCATGGCCCTTGCGCCATAAAACCCCACTAATCAATCAATCGAAGTGGCAAACGTGGGCCTTTCATCCAATGAAGGTCAGCGAATATCGGCACAAAACATGTTTATTCGCAGTAGTACCCATATTTCAAAGGATCTGCCTGCCGAGGTGTCTCAATGCCGAATTAGTTGGTTTTTCTTGAGTGCATTCGATTGTTCCCGTTAATAGTTTTCGCGGCCTTCCTTACACTTGTCATATACCTTTGATATGCGGTAATTCTTTTTTGTTTGTTTTAAGTAGCTGTGTTTTTTTACTCCTTACTTGTCATACGCGACGACATTAAGATGCTGTGTATGTGATTTTTTCAGATACAATCTCGTACTGCTTGCTGTGATTTCTCCTCTCATATCTCTTTTTCTTGTTTCTGATCAACTAGGTGTGTAATAGTATTCTTTGTTTGCTTTTGATAAACTAGCTATGCCATTTAACATTTACTTTGTTGTGTGCAGTGCCAAGTGCTGTCACATGCAGCAGTAAGGTTCCGTACACGACAATTTCTCTTATGTATTCTCATGTTGTTTCATTTATTCTTGCATCGTTTTATATTCACTCCTGCCCAAGACCGACAGTACGTACGAGATAACTAAAACAAACAAACAAACAAACAAATAAATAAATAAATCAGATTTTCAGGTTCAAATCTGTGCTTACCAAGCTGTATTGTATGCCTAGTGCTACCTCCAAGGCAAGACTGATGTTCAAAAACATTTTCTTGGGGGAGTTGATGCTTGCTGAACAACATGATACCACGCAGAAAATTACTAGAACGATTAAGACTAACTCTAAGCTGCAGACAGACCATAAAGAAAGCTACATCGGGTGGACCATGCATTTGCATCAACCGGACGAGGGAACACACTATTTAAGAAAAGGGTAAGAGCACATGTCTTTCTGTGAATGGTGTTCTGGTGCAATTTTATGGCATCTCTGCAAGGTGTTAGAACACACAGTTTGTTCCAAAATTTAACACCGCTTCACATATTGTGGTGTTCTAATGCTGCTTCAAGTAAAAGATCTTCAGCCTTGTCGTCTAACATAGTATTTTAAATAGGGTCCCGAAAGGGTCATTTCAATGTGGTCATGACATTATGTCTTGGATAACATGCACTGTGAAGTAGTCTTCTCTCATAGTCATTTCTTTCAAAACATGTCACAGTCTAGGAAAGCTTCCTGCAGTTAATGCTTGTTTGTGGGCTAGTTGGTTTTGAAGCACAGCGAAATGGCACAGACAGAAGGAGACAGACGTGTGCACTGACTCGCAAATTATTTTATTTTCAGAAGTGCATGAAATATAGAGCGTTTCTTTTTTTTTATGAGTGCACATGTCTGTCTCCTTTTGTCTTTTCATACTGTCTGTCATTTCACTATGCTTCCTCGCAGTTCTTTTTTTCATGCAAAACATATTTGCAGTTCATTTCTCATATCTGTATCAGCAGCACTCATGTGTAATATGTTCAGTGACAGTAATAAAAGGAATGTGTACAATATTTCTAATAACTGTGTCTGCAAATATCATGCGTGTCTGTACTGTCCAATTATGTTTTTGAATTCAATAACCAACTTTTGTTTCACAATAATACACTTTTTTTTCTCAATATTCATGTTGCATGGGCAACAGTGGACACTACTACTTGCACTGCATGTCTGATTCAACATGACAGAGATATGCATTGAAGCTGGCATGTACCGTTTACTGCTTCTTATTTCAATTTTTCAAAACAGCACAAAACTTTTTTGGACGTTAGTTTAACCATCAGTCTATGAGAAGGAGAACTGCGCTCCCTACTTTTAATGTGATAGAGTGATCAAAGGCTTTGAAATTTTACGGATTGGCGAAGAGATAATCGGACAGGCTAAGTTACTATTTTCGAAAGACGATTTATCTTCACCGTGTATTTTTTACTGCTAAATGTTGACAGCATCCCACTAGTCTGTGTTAAAAAAAAGGGAGGGGGGGGGAGCACCCGCTATGCGCATTTCAGTGTCCTTCCTAAATGAGTATACTTGTATCTAGAGAACGCCAAGGCTCCAACCGCTACTATGCGTTTCATAAGCAGTGATACTATACACCAGAGCACGCCTGTCTCGCACCCAGGCTAACCCAGGCTGCTGGCGAGCCGAGCGGATACTCTCGCACCCAGACGCCGGGCTGAGAGGGCTGCCAAGGCGCGCGCGGGCTGCACCAATAAACAGGGCAAGCTGCAGTTCTGAGGCTTTAAAGTGCAAAAAAATACCCGTTCACGCCGCTTCAGCGTATAAGAGCTCGTCTGGGCACTACTGCGTCGTCTTTGGATGCCAAAACAAGCAGCGCAAGAAGAGGATAATAGCGTTGTCTGCGACGATTACGACGCGCCACGGAAATAGTGCCGGTGCGGTGTTTTCAGCTTCGCCGCGAGTGGATAACTGTGATTCAAGCAAAAGAACTAGGAGCCGAGTGAAAATGCGCGAGTAAGTACACTAACTGCGTGTATTCTGCAGTGTGATGCCCACCTATTTCATTTTGCGAACCTAATTTGCGTGACACGCAGCTGGGTTGAAGGCAGGCGCGAGCT
This sequence comes from Rhipicephalus sanguineus, assembly GCF_013339695.2. Lineage (NCBI taxonomy): Eukaryota > Metazoa > Arthropoda > Arachnida > Ixodida > Ixodidae > Rhipicephalus > Rhipicephalus sanguineus. The sequence goes on along the minus strand of NC_051178.1, from coordinate 66,819,086 downwards.
TTGTGTGGGGGTGCACTTCATACCTTTGAGCGTTTCCTTTGACGAAAATCTAGTGCATGGTAGTGCTTTCAAGCACAAGTAATCAGCATGCTTTGCCACTTTCAACGTAGTATTAAGCTTCAGTGCTTTTGATGGCACCATGCCTTCGAGATTTCGTCTTGAAAAGGTAATAAATGGCACGGTGCTCCTCAACAGCTGGCCAGAATTTCGTGCTTTCATTTCAGTGTTTGATGTCCCCAAATTTATTTGGACACGAAGCATCCAGCTGCACATAATACATATATTGGCACGTAAGTAAACAGCCCTCGCGCCAGTGTCCTTTACGTCGCAGGCGTAGCTAACCGACTTAACTAAGAGTAGCAGTTTCGCTTGTAAAGCGCCATCGTTAGAAGAATAAAATCGCGCAGGTAGCTTCCAGAAGGGATCGCTGAACGATACTGCAGGTTATACTATCTGATAGCACGCTTTTGTGAGCAAGACGCATTATTGTAAGAGCGCTCGTGAAACAAAAATTACGTTCCGCGAACTACCCGTAAAGCGTACTCTAATTATTACGCGATGCATGCTGAAATGATGAGCTTTCACAAAACTTTGTGCACAACTTGTAATATGGGGCAACAAAACATCGTTTCACTCTTTCGTGAGCTGCACTGCAATTACGATTCACGCGTACTACAGCGAGAACGTTTTTTTTCCACAAATGTAACAGCGTACGTATCTGACGAGGTTGCTTCCGCAGCCCACTCAGCACGTACTGTATACATTGTGGACTTGCATGAGCAAGGTCTTCTTGATGTTCCAATAAAATCAGCGAAAATGTCCAGGCTAGAAAAGACGCGAAACACGCTCTCCGACGGGCTGAGTTTCGGGAGTTTCACGTTTGCTCTGTGTAGCGTCTGCTGGTGTGGCAACCCGCGCATGTTGTTTCGTCGCGTGTGCGATAGATGGCGCGACGCGCGATGCAAATATGGCGATGCGCATGGAATTCGCTGTGTTCTGGTCTATACAGCGCGAAAGCTGGAAGGCGGTGCATCGCGTCATAAGAAAAAGATGACAAAGGACTCTTGGGTGAACGTGCGGTATAGCAAGAAGCAGCACCCCGTCACAAAAGACTGCAACTTTGAAACACATGTAGATTACGCGCGGAACAGAAGACCGCGGCGTAAATACCACAGGTAAGACAACTACTTACCTTAAAACAGCTAACATCCGAAGGCGTACAAGTGCCGCGTCTTCCACGCCCGCCGACAGCGGACATAAACGCCGCCGTCACAAAAGTCCAAACATATCGGCGTCATCTCTACGGCGGGCGCGGCTTCGCTTATGGACGCCGCCATGTTGGCGTAAAACAAACAAAAACAAAAAAAATACCGGAAGTGCGTGTAGGTCACGTGACCATCTCCGGCCAATAGCGGCGCAGTATGGGTCCCAGCCATCCTAGGGGATATGTTTCGGATACACGCAGTGGCGCAAGACAGGACCGCAGCGCCGCTAGTTCTCGCGACCGCCGTTCGGACCACCCTCCTCCGCTGGCGGTGATACGGAGCTTTGAAACTGAGTTTGTTCTAGTACCGTTGGGTTAGCCACTATCTTAGCACTAATTATATTGGGTATGTCTTTTTTCGTCAAATGAGAACAGAATATTTTTACCCCCTTGCTTGGTCTAGTCGCAGGCGAGTAGCAAATAAATGAATAAGTCATAATTAACTCAGCCCGCCTGCATATAATTTACGTAGAATAAGTGAAGTGCTTAATTCTAGAACATCCCCGCCCAAAAGTGAGCGGGAACTTTAAACGCTGAAGCAGTACTTCCTCGAACCCGCAGACCGTAATTAATTAGTAGAGTTACCACAATACGAGTACAGCTTCAAGCAGAGAAATATGGTTGAAGGTGAACAGCTCAGCTTTATCTACTTGCTTTTCTCTGTTTTTGTCATATACACACGAGAACACGAGCTACGAATCATCGTCAGAAACTGGTGTTAGCACAGCTAGATGGCGGGCAGTGTGAGCAGCGCACTCGCCATGCGTTCGGCATCACGCACGCACATTCTTCCTTCGTCTTTGCAGACGCGCCCCTTGTTGAGTCGGGGTGCAGTGAAGTTGGGCTGCTTCGATGTGCACCAACCTACTGGCGTGAGGAGGACATGCGCGCGCATCGACTGATGCCACAGAAAGAGCTCATAAACATGGATTCAAGCGAAGCTTGTGTTGCCTTACTCGTCTCGGCATCAGTGTTGTTGATATCCGCAAAAAAAAAAAAAAAAGCTCATAGCGTGCACGTGCCACAGAAATTGCGCAAACCCTACTACTCACCACTAGTCCAATAAAAATGAAGAAGGGATCACACGGGCGGCAATCACCAAACCCAGTCTTGCTCAGAGCTTTGAAGCAACGGCAGCGCGAACGGACCCGTAAACGTGTGCGTGCTTGCCAGGCGAATCCCCAACTTCAGCAAGTTATGTGAAAACCACCTATGTGGTTTTAACATAACTTGGCATAACTTCGGCACCTATGTGAACATACAATGGCGTATCCTGTTCCGGTTGTTGCTGCGTTGCATGCTCACTTTCAGCACGGCTCTCCCATTGATAACCAGCCCGATCCTCCTGGAAATTCACCACCATCAGAACTAATAAGTCAACAAAGCTACGACGCAGCGATACAACGGGTATTATTGACGAACGCAGTATCATTGAAGTATCATGCGCTAATACCTTCAAAGTCTATACAGATGCTGCTATCCTACAAGACGACGGGAGGACATCATTCATGAGTACTACACACAATTTCATCAGTGGTCACCAGCGTTATTTATCTACGGAAGCCAGCCCTCTAGTAATAAAACTTCAAGCCATCCATGACGATGTGCAAGGTGCCACCTCTTCGCTGCCTACAATTGAACAACTAGACAACTTTACTGATTTTTGAGCGGCTATTCAAGAACTCAAGAAAGTTCACAAGGCAGTGGAAATCTTTACACATCATGAATCGTAATACAACTACTTGCGTCGGGGATCACTGGATTCAAGGCCATATGCTGCGAACCATCATAATATTGTTGCTGGCCAGCAGGCACACTGCCCTCCTAATACAGATCTTCCATCCATTACCCTTCCACCTCAACCCCTCAACTCACTGCGAGCCCGTAGATTTTCTCCGGCGGGACACACGTGCTCTTATCCCGCCGTGTGTCTGCTCCCCCCCCCCCCCCTCCCACATTCACCTTACTAGGGCGGAGGAAGCCGTGCTTAGGAGGCTTTGGGCCGGGGCGGCCCTTTCGATGACACCTTACAGCATGACACCTTACAGCATGACACCTTACAGCATGACACCTTACAGCATGACACCTTACAGCAGATGACACCTTACAGCAGTACTGACACGTGGCGCACAGCGGTAAATGCGGCCACTTCGACGTTGAGATGACAGCCTTACACCGGCTGTCATCTCAACGTCGAAGTGGTCGAATTTACCGCTGTGCGCTACTTGATCGTACTGCTCTCTTCCAGTGATGCAAGCAGATGCATACAATCTTATATGGACATGCCAAGGGTTACAATTGGAAGGCTTCCGTCACCTCCTGAAAGCCGGCCTTCGCTGCAGCGACACGACCAGCTATGACCGCGGGATACATAACAGATTCCACAAGGCACTGCTTCACTTCATACGCAACACCGGCCCAACGGCACACACCTAATATACACATATACACACAAAATACTATGCCTTAAGTACAAGTCTATGTCGCAACAAAACAACAGCAACAAAGCTGAGAATGTCGATGGCATCGACGAGTCCTATTGTCGAAACCTCAGCTGCAACGATATTCCCCGTTGCGCGATTTCTCGTCACTTCAAGCCTCCATCTTTTCCTGTATTTTTGTCTCGTTTGCCTGCGCAGGCGGTGGCGTGATTTAATCCCCACATATGTTGTTAACGTAAATCAGGCGTGATGAAATGAGCTCGACGCAATAGAACTGTAGCTACACCGGAATATTCTAATTCCTGCTTTTCCACGATTTTCTTGCAGCGAGATCGAAAGTGGTGCAACAACGTGTAGCACGCTTGACGTAACGGAGAGGAAAATTCTGACTTTGGCTGCATCGGCGGCGCGATTGTTCGACTGCACAATGCGAGCAGGGGAACCCACCGAATACCAACATGGAGGTAAGCCGCAGTTTCCACACATTAATTATTACACCGTGAAGTGGCAGCAGTATGTCAAGAACGGCCACACTGAATATGTGTTCAGGAGTGGCATGCGTTGAACATCGCATAGGACCGGTAATAGAGGCACACGAACTAGCGCTACCTGTACTATTCGCTTAACGGAAGCGCTGCAGTGTTCAATAGAGACAAACATGGTCTCGATGAGATTATCCGTTATTCTTATATTATTATTATTACCTAAGATTATTATCTAGTTTGTTGCATGTTGTGCGTTTTGTGTGCACGTAGTGGTCTGAGGCGCAGTCTGCACGTATTTTATTACTTCCTGATAACTTTCGTCTGTAGCAGTACTCTGAGGCATGCTGACGAACAAGCTTGCCTTTACAGGATCCGATGGGAAGGCGTTATTAACACATGCTCTATATACAAGCAACTAAAACTAAACAATCATCGCCTGAATACTGCTTACTAAGAGTCAGCACCGTCATTTTGCAGTCCCTATGCAACAAGCCGCAAATTAACAACGAAATTTCCATCCGCGAACTATTTAACCTGATGGAGCGTCCTTGTGGAGCCCTTGCAGGCACGCTGTTAAAATATGTTTCATGAAAGTGGTTACAGAGGTCTTGCTCTATTGCGTAATAAGAAGGTTGTGGGTTCCGTTCCCGATGGCGCCAAGTTACTTTTTTGTGCACTTTCATTTCTCTCTATATAATTTATAGTTACTATTAAAACTAAAAAAATAGCACTCCGTGTTTGTATGCTTTCCTTGGCTTCATTATCTGTTCAGTTCATATATGGGTGTGTTTAGTGGGTTTTTATTAACGTTTTTTTTTGCCTTATATGTGTACATGATATGAACACGCATGTGTACAATGTGGTGGCGCTAGAGCCACCACCCCACCCCTCACTCCCAATCTAATGTCATCATGTTGGTGGCCTTTAGGGGTGTCTTAAAGGGATACTGAACAAGATTCTTGCCGCCAACATTTTCAGCCAAATTGAAAGATTGGGGGCTGAAACCGATAACACAACCTTCATTCCAGGCAGAAACTAGAAGAAACTAAATAATTTAATGCGTTTTTCACAAACTGACGCGACTGGCAGCCGCGTCGTGAACTAGAGGAGGTGACGTTTGGTGCCGCTTCATGCACCGGAAGCGGGCATGCCAACAATGCCGGCCGTCACCCGCGTCTCTCAACCCGCTCAGCTCCCACAAACGTTCCCAGAACCACTACGAACGGCAACGGCAGCGAACAACGCTTCCGTTTGGGGTAAAGCCCCTAAATGGTGGGGCACGCCTCAGCGTCTCTGAGGAAGGGGAGAGTGAGATGTAAAGGAGAGGTGGAGAAGGGGAAAAAGAGGACAGAAACACGTGCACCCTGCATGCGCCGCGGTGCATGTGACGTCACGGCTCGCGCTGGCGTGCAGCCGCCGCGCTGACACCAAAAATACAGCAAACGGTTAAAAAATACGTGAAATAACGTCTGTTTATCGGAACAACCGCGCCTCCCGAGTAGAATTTCGATGTTTTCATCAGTTTTTCCTATTTTTGTTCAGTATCTCTTTGAGTAAATAAAAAAAAAAAACGCCAGGCCTGCGCTGAAACCGCAGCACAGTCACAGCGAAAGCTGGAAGAGTGGCGTTTCTAGAGACCGTTGTAAGCTCTCTTGGGGCTACTAATACAAGTACACTAGCAAGGTACCCACTATGCCATAAATCACAATTTTTGTGAACTTGGGAAGCACCTTCTAAGCCATTATTCGTCATTCTGCGGAGAAGCGAGACACCAGCTGCACGTCTGTAAGGCATTATGTGCACTTTGTTGACGCGACGACTGATGACGATGAAGAATTATGGCTCAGCCTTTTGTAATGGGTTGGAATCTTTAAACGGCCCACCAGTTATGTAATTTGCATTGGGTGACGCCCGGTCGATATTTCCCTCTCCCGTCATGCTGTATAACATACGTTGACGTGGGAGAGAGACGTGGGGGGGGAGGGGGGGCGAAGAACTTTACTGACACCCCGAGGAAGTGGATCATGCGCTTATGGGCTTCCTTGGCAACCAATACAAGTGCACTTGCGAGGAACCCACTACGCTATAAATCATTGTAATTTTTGAGAAGTAGGGCAGCAGGCACTGTGCCATTTTTCGTCATTCTACCGAAAGCGTTGGTACCTGCTAAACGCATGTAAGGCATTATGCGCACTTTGTTGATGCTGTGCCTGATGACGATGAAGAATTATGGCAGAGCCTTTTGTAATGGGTTGGAAGCATTCAACAACCTACACGTTGCGCAATTCGCATTGTGTGACGATTGGTTACAGAATTCGCGTTGTGCGACGTTTGGTGCTTATTTTACTCTTCTACCACGCTATATCTCATATGCTAATGTGGTTCCTTCCCGACATGAAGCCTGTATAGGACCTTTTTGCAAAGCAGTTTCAAGCACCGGCATGGCTCAGAGGTTGAATACTGGGCTCCCACGCAGAGGGCCCAGGTTCGAACCTCCTTCCATCCTTGAATTTTTTTTCTTATTTCGTTTTTTTTCTTATTTCGAGCGATACTGGTTACGGACACCGGCGGCGGCGGCGGACAACTACGGCGCCAAAAACGGCCGGTGAAATGATCTCATAACAGCTTTCGCTGTAAAACCGCCTTTGCTACGCCGGATGGGCTCTACGAATTTAACGTAATGCCATTTGGCCTGTGCAACGCTCCGGCAACATTTGGGCGCATGATAGATACTGTTCTTCGTGGCCTAAAATGCAAGACCTGCCTCTGTTACTTAGATGATATTGTTGTGTTTTCATCTACCTTTTCCCAACACCTTCAACGATTAGACGAAGTACTTCAGTGCCTTTCAAACGCTGGTCTTCAGATAAATACCAAAAAGTGCATGTTTGCCAGCAAAAGTATAAAAGTCCTCGGTCACGTCGTTTCCAAAGACGGAGTCCGGCCAGATCCCGACAAGATAGCCGCTGTATTGCAGTTTCCTCGGCCTTCCACCCAAAAGACGTTGCGCAGTTTTCTTGGCCTGACGTCATACTTTCGCTGCTTTATACGCAACTTCGCGACTATAGCGGCTCCCCTAAATAAGCTATAAGTCGCTGGTGCTCCTTTCGCTTGGTCCAACGACTGCGAGATCGCATTTGAAGTCCTTAAAGAACGCCTGTCTTCCGGACCAGTGCTTCGCCACTTTGACGAGAGCGCGCCTACTATCCTCCACACGCAAGCGCGCAAGGTATTGGAGCAGTACTTTTGCAGCGTGATGCCGCCTCTAAAGAGCACGTTGAGGCATACGCCAGCCGGACTCTGTCGACAGCGGAGAGGAACTACACGATCACGGAGCAGGAATGCCTGGCTATTGTCTGGTCGATACAGAAATTTCGCCCGTACCTCTACGGTCGGCACTTCACTATCGTCACAGACCATCACGCACTGTGTTGGTTGTCCTCGATGAAGAATATGTCAGGACGTCTAGGGCGCTGGGTCCTGCGCTTGCAAGAGTATGACTTTACCATCACATATAAGTCTGGCAAATGTCATCATGATGCCGACGCGCTGTCCCGATGCCCACTTTCACTCTTTCTGCACAATACGTCCTCCGCATCGCCTCCTAAGAGCTCCAACATCCCGCCTGCCTCACGACACCTGTCGATCACCTCACTGGACCAAATTCAACCTTCTTCGCAAGCCAGTTACCGTTCACGTCAGCGGGCCGACTCCAACTGTCGAACTTTCCTTGACTACCTTCGCGGCATCACTAAACCACCTAACAGCCGCATGAGACGCCAGCTTAGACAATTTCGCCTCGACGACGGTGTGCTCGAACGCTATATTTATCATCACACGGGTAACAAGTGGGTGCCGGTCCTTCCCCGCTGCCTTCGTCTTCGCGTTTTAGAAGCATTTCACGATGACATTGCTGCTGGTCATCTAGGTTTTCGCAAGACCTACGACCGCATCAGGACCCGCTGTTTCTGGCCCGGCTTGTCCACGTCGGTAGCCAAATACGTGGGCTCGTGCGCGTCATGTCAGCACCGTAAGCGGTCCACGTCCCCACCCGCCGGTTTCCTGCAGCCTCTTCCCTGTCCGACAACACCTTTTGAATTTGTCGGAATTGACTTGTATGGTCCCTTGCCGTTGACGTCTAACGGTCACCGTTGGATCGTCACTGCAGTCGATCATTTGACCAGATACGCCGAGACTGCGTCTCTTCGGTCCGGTACTGCTACAGAAGTCGCCGACTTTTTCTTGCAGTCCATCGTCTTGCGCCATGGAGCTCCTCGCGTTCTTCTGAGTGACCGGGGCAAAGCCTTCATTTCGCACGTCCTCGAGGAAGTCCTACGGGCCTGTAGAACGACGCATAAAACCACTTCTACGTACCACCCACAGACGAACGGTCTTACTGAGCGCTTTCACCGAACGCTCTCTGACATGATCTCCATGTACCTACGTCCGGATCACAAAAACTGGGACAATATTTTGCCATTTGTCACCTTCGCATATAATACCGCGACACAAAGATCTACCGGCTACAGCCCTTTCTTCCTTGTGTATGGACGATCTGCATCCTCAGTCTTCGACACGGCATTCTTCTTTGGTCCAGCCCCGTCCAGTACTTCTCTACCAGAAGAGTTCGCAGCTCGAGTCGCGCAATGCCGTGAAATTGCTCGGCGCAACACGGAAGCCACTCAAGAAGAACGAAAACGTCGCTGCGATAGCAAAAGACGCGACGTGACATTTCATTCCGGAGATAAGGTCTTACTATGGACCCCGACTCGAGCGTCAGGGCTCTGCGAGAAATTTCTTCACCGGTACGTTGGCCCATACACCGTTCTACGACGAACTTCCCCAGTGAACTATCTCGTCACCCCGCTTCAGTCCGTCACTGACCACCGTCGTCGCAGCACAGAAATTGTTCACGTGTCACGCATGAAGCCTTTCATACTCGTTCAGCTGATCTTTGAGTTGCGGCCAGGCTGGCCGCTTCGAAGACGGGGAGAAATTAGTGTAAGCACATTTATCGTACTTCATCGTTCTCACTTCTACATAACCATCATCATCGCCATTGGGTTGGTTGGTTGCTGTTCTGAGCCGAGGCAGACATCGCGGAATAAACGCTGCTGCTGGCCCTGCCTGGTGAAGTCTTCTGCGTCTTTCAGTACAAAGGAATCAAGCAAGCTTTAATTGTAAATAACTTCATATCGCTTTGTTTTACACTCGGCAAACAACCGTCGCGAATCTCAAGAATCTAATCCACCCGAAGCAGATCCGAAGCCTGTACTTCCCATCATTCCCATGGTGGTTGAAGCGCCTCTCAAGGAGCCCGCATAGAAACTAGCACCAGATTCCCATCTAGGTATTATAGTATGAAATTCTACGGCGGCGGGTCAAATTGAACGGGACGGTTCAGATGACAGCGATAGCATCCGGCCTCGCCTTATGGGATGCTGACCGCCAGCGTTCGCTCGCCATCAGTTGTGACGCAACCAGTCCTTGAGGACATACGCTGGCCGCGCGGACGGTTGACAACTGGGGTGAATATTATTTATGCTTGTGCTAAACGGGGGTGCGAGAGTGAAAATAATCTGGTCTACAGCGTATGGCGTTTGTAGATAAAAATTTTTGCGAGGTCTGTACAAAAAGTGGTAAGAAAGGCTGTGCCGAATCATGTCGGTGCCCCCCCCCCCTCCCCCAACCTTTGATTTCTTTTTTCAGCGCTCGAACAATCTTCAAAGCACCACCGAAGTGCATGCCAGTATCGGAAGGCGGTAAATTGTCTGACAGATTTCATGTTAATCTACACGAGCAAAGTCATCAATGTTGCCAAAAAGAAGCAAGAGCTCAAGCAGAAAATTGTTGACGACATATGTCAGTGAGTACGTTCTACTTTTTGTACAATGTGCTCGGGTGCCGAGAACATTTTTATTTGTACAGTAGAGGCAAACATTTAATTAAACTGTACCATCACGTGGACCTTCCGGAAATTAACCTAATGATGATAATTTGGGCGAGTGGGAACAGTGTATTGGATACTGCGATCAGCTCTATTTTATTTGCAAGGTAACCCAACTATACTGCACCGCCTTTCCCTCCAGGGGGCTCACTGAGCGTGTTTTCAAAGTGGTTGCAGTTGCATTCAACAGAAAGCAGGGAACATACCCGGCGAAGGTGTTGATCGAAAAGCGGTTGTTATTTTATAGACAAATGCTCTGCAGTGGATGCGCGGGAAGGGCCAGAGCATTTCACGACACTATTTGTGTGATGCTAAAAAAAAAAGATGGGTGGAGCTTTCGCTCTTATAAAAAAGTTAAGAACAAGGAAAACCGCCGCTCATGCAGCCGCGGCTGGCGTCACGCCAACCGCGGAATTTGCAGTGGCCACGTGACCGAAACTCCGCCCCATCTCGCTCTGAGGCTGACGTTGAGAGCGTCTAGGAGCGCTCTGAGCGGGAACTTGGTGCTCTGACAGAACAGCCAAATATGTTCAGAGCGCTCAATCTAAACCAACAAAATGCGAACTCGCATGCCCACAGCGCTCGAAAACGACCAGCCGAACGCACCTTAAGGCATAAGCCTCACTGCATGCGTGCCGCCCTTCCTCGCACTTAACTCAGAAACTTTCCAACAACTCACCTCAATGCCCGGCAGTGAGGGCCGATGACGGTATGGAGTTCTAGATGGAGCCCATGCATAGTTGCAGCTTGTAATTATCAATCCGTTCACTATCCAGGCGACCGAAGGGCACCTGCGCCAAGACTCACTCAACGGAGGACTGCAGCCCGAACCAGAAAAATGTCGTGACACGTTTTGAGGACGCATTGAGCGCGAGCGTTGCCGTGATCTGTCGAGAGGACGCCGCTTTTCTGATGAGTGAGTACAACTTCTGCCTCTTTGGAGACGTCGCAACAATGCAGTAAGCAAGAAAAAACGATGGCTGTATGCGAATGGGTAAGCTAGAGCACTCGTTCAGTGAGACAGCTCCGATGTTTGTGGTGCGTTGCTGTCGCTCTTGTCACTTAAAGGGTCTTTAACCAGAGGCGTTCGGTGCAAAATGGCGGGGTGTGGCTGTGTGTGAAAGGGGGATGGAGGGCAGGGAATTGATCGCCCTTGGTGAACTTTTCCACAGAGGCCCGAAGGCACACTTTAGAACGTAGAAGGAGCTGAACACGTTAAGGGCCTCCCAGAAAGAAATTACTGAAAGAAATTCCTTGGAAGATTTAGTGCGAGCGGAGATATTACGAGCGCTAGGTTTATCTTGCTTACAGACTTGTACACTTTACAGAAAATAAGTAACCGATTAAAATACAATTACTTCCTTTAAAATGTAATTGATTGCATTGGTCGATTACAGCCCCAGAAAAGTAAGTGAGCAATTACAGAAATGTAATCGACTACTTTTGAGTTACTTTCCTTTATTGCCATGACACAGCAACCCAACTTTACTCAAGCTACAACGGGCTACTGTATCTTGCATGGTAGAGAGAAGGCTGGAGCCTTGCGTGAAGGCTGGGAGGCTCACTGTGGCTCCTGTGGTATAGTGTTACACGTTGTTAACTTTCAACAGGAGTTGTTTGTCGAAGTTTTCGTCGTTGATTCACGAATTCACGAATCACGAATTCCATGCCGGCGGATGTCCCCTTACCTCGAATCATATGCATCCAATGAGTAAACGTCAAGAAGCTTATTCTCACCTTTATTAACAAACTGGAATGAACGCGGAAAATAGATCGCAATCACTTCGTCCACCTATTGCCAGTCCCAGCAGTGTAGTGTTACCAGCGTAGGCTACATTCTACCGGTACAACATCGTTAGGAAGGCATACACCATTATAATATGAAAAAAAAAAGAGCCCCGTGCAAGCCGTGCATAACAAACACTGCTGAAAAGTGCAAGGAGAAGCCCCCAGAGGCATTTATAGATAATATTGAAGAGTGACACAACGTTCGGGAAGAGAAAAATGAAGGGATCAGCTGGACAGCTATTTTCAGTCTGCAAATCCAAAAAGACATCCTAAATTTGCTCCAGTGGCGGAAGTTCAGAACTACGACTGCCGACGCCTTCACATTGCTCATGCAAGGCTGCAGATGTGCGCTCCTGCGGCTAGCGCAAGCAGTGCAAGAAACTTCAGCGTGGCAGGACATGTGATGCAACGGCGCATGGTGTGCTTATAGTGGACTCTCTTTGTAATTTTTATTTTTTGTACAGTAACATGCGAAAAAATAAACTATAAACTTTGCCACAAATATTTATAGACTGTATGTAATAGCAGTGGTGTGGTATATGAAAAAAATGCTGTAACAAATAGTTGATTTTTTCCATTCGGCTTCTTACACGTATTTCCAAAGTCCACGTGCTGCGCGCGGTTCCTTATAATTTTTATCTAGGTTAGTGTATTTACAACAAATCTAATAAATTTGAATTTTTTCGTGTACTTCTCTTGATTGGCAAGGTGCTACTATGATGAAAGTATATATGCTACACATCCAGAAGGGCGCACTTTGTCGTTACAGCATGCTTTAGAGGGGCACTAAAGTAGAAAACGATTGTTGGCGTATTAGCAAATTAGAAGACGCATGGGAAGCGTGAAAACGCGCAAAACGAAATTACGGCTGGTAACGCCACCATGAAATTCCCGCATGAAACGCGTCATAGATTGTGACGGCGTCTGCTAGATCGTACGCAGTTTCTAATCGGTAAAAATGAAGTGCATTGTCTTCCGAGGGGAGGGGGGGCATAGACTTAACATAAGAAGCTTCAGGAAATTTCGACAAGCCAAAGTCGCCAAAATACGAAAAATACGCCTTGAAATCCGTGTTGTCACGCGTGAGATTTTGTCGCGAAATTTAAAAATGAAACATTGACCTTGATTTTCTCCTTTATTAATGAATCTCTGTTGGTGAAGCTAACGACATTAGATTTCTCAGAGTACAATTTACCAATCTAAGCCGATTCATTGTTTCACTTTCGTGTCCATTTAAATTTCAATAGAGGGCGCAATAAAAACAAAGTCAAGAGAGCGTTCTGTTCTCTGTCCCCTCTGTTTTTATTGCGCTCCTTATCAAAACCGGACTCATGCTGGAAATCACTTTTCTTCCTACAATATCTGCTACAAAACGCTCTTGATGATCCCGATGGTATTCCTAGAAAATTGGGTACAGTACACCATTGCCGAACAAACGTTCATCGTATCCAGTATGTCCTCTCAACTGTTTCCACGGTGAGCCAGCCCCTTTTTACAAGAAAGTACCGTAGGTTAAAGTATACTTGCCAGCGAAGCATGCGCCAAGCATGCGTAGATATTTGCCGCTTAAAACGCCCTTACGGTCGATTATATCTTCAGGCAGCACCACCTAGATTATTGGCTCGGGCCTCTGTCGGGCCCGATCTGGGGTCGGACCGGGCCGGGCCGGGTAGGCGAAATTTTTTCTCGGGTTCGGGCCGGGCCCGGGTCTCGCTTTGAGTCGCCGGGCCGGGCTCGGGCGGGTAAACTTCAACGAGTCCCGGGCCTGGGCCGGGCCCGGGCTGAGAATGACGGCCCGTGCAGTGCTCTAGCTTTTGCTACACTGAACACTCTCTCAATGGATGCGCTGGAGGGAAGGGCCGTATAACCAGGAGCGTAACCAGAAATTTTTTTCGGGGGGGTAGGGGGGTTCAACCATACTTTCTGTATGTTCTAGCGTGTGTATGTGTGTGCGTATATATATATATATATATATATATATATATATATATATATATATTATATACGCAAGCAAAACTGAAAATTCCCGGGGGGGGGGGGGGGTTGAACCCCTTCCCCTTCCCCCCTTGGCTACGCCCCTGATTATAACGTAGGAACACCTTGCGCACCAGCTATAGTTACGCAGTGATTCGATTATAGTGTCCATGTCCTCTATGAAGCGTCGCTCTTCACTGTTGCTGGCGCTCGGGTAAGGCGTTGCAGGTAGGCTGAAGGAAAGGTTAAAAAATAATAGGCACTGCAGCGAGCCCCGTCTGACGGGACCTGGAGTCCCTACAGAGCGGTCGCATATTTTTCTGGACGAGAACTACCGTAGAAGACTGGTTATAACTTCATGTTGAAAAAAAGAGTAAAACACTGCCGGTAATCAATTGCAAGAAAATTCAATTGAATTACCCAGAACGTTACAGTTCCGAAAAAGTAATCGATTATGTTGCAATATTACAAGGAAACGTAATTAATTACAAGTAATCAATTACTTGAAACGCGTTACGTACAATTCTGCCTATGCCCATCAGCGTAATCCATTCCTCAAAAGCTAAACTGAGAGATACCCCCCCTCCCTTTACCCGCGGTGGCAGCATAGTGGGTAAGGTGTCGCGCTGCTAAGTTCGAGGACTCAAATCAAATCAAATAAAAAAAAATTTATTCCTGTGTACAGCGAACACTGTATTCCGAGGAATGCGGGTTCAATTCCCGGTCAGGGCGGCCGTAATTTGATGGGTGCCGAATGCAAAAACACCGGTGTACTTATATGTAGGTGCAATTTAAAAAACCCCAGTTAGTCAAGGTTATTCCGGAGTCCCCCAGTACGGCGTGCTCATGAGTAGATAGAGGACTTTTAAGAAGGGCGAGGGAGAGAGGAAGTCAGCTTATGGGAAGTACAGCAACCATACTCAGCTTATAGGGTTGGGGAATAGGGGGTTGAAAGCGAGAGAGAGAAAATAAATAATAAGAAAAAAAACAATCACAACCACACACACACGTCAACGTTCCGCTCAGAGGCGCTCTGACAGGCCAGTGGATCGCAGGAAGCATACCGGATACAAATTTCTGCACCAGGGTAGCATAACGGATACAAACTTCTGGTTAACCTCCCTGCCTCCTCTGTTCTTTCTCTCTCTCTCTACTCAGCTTATGCATTCAAAAGCTAAAGGGATTCAAGACATCCCTTTAGCCAGTCCGCCCGTGGGCGTGTCTGATACTCATGCCGTGAGTTTTGCACCTAAGGCCCGAAAACCCAACAAATACAATTGGCCACACAACCTCCACTTCCCTCACACACACACACAGTGCACACACACACACACACACACACACACACACACACACACACACACACACACACACACACACACACACACACACACACACACACACACACACACACACACACACACACACACACACACACACACACACACACACACACACACACACACACACACACACACACACACACACACACACACACACACACTATGACTTCATGCTTCATTCCTATTTGGCGGCATGAGCAGATGACAAGTGGTTTCCCTCTGAAGTGTGCAACTAATTCTTAACAAACGCAGATTATGGGCTGTTTATTTTACCGCATCAATTAGGATTCATAGTAACGGCTGGAAGAATAAGCGCACTGTTCCAAGCATACTGTTCCTGCTACACGTCAACCATTCGGTCAATGACAGCTCTCAAATGGGAATCTGCGTCCTCTTATTTGCCGACTAAATCCCACACAGGCCCGTAGCCGGGAACTTGTTTCGGGGGGAGGGGCCCACTTGCTGAAAACTTTGACTTTTTGAAAAAAACACCTATTATTATTATTTTTGGTAAAAACACATACCTTACCGAAATTTCGGGGGGGGGGGGAATCGCCCTAGCCCCCCCCCCCCCTGGCTACGGGCCTGATCCCACATGCTCGAATGCGCGCTGGCTCTAGGTTCAAGAACACCTTCGTCTATTATGAACGGCGGCATCTTGGCAGCCGTGTCGGACTGATAATGCTAAGACATCCAAGGGCAAGCGTACTGCTCACTTGCTACTTTGTTGTGCTTTCCAGATATGTCCAGAACCCTCCACTGCGTCGAAGTGCTCAAACTGAGCGACTGCATAAATCCTAATGGCATTCTGAGTCCTGTAGCCATCTTTGGAACAAGTCATACTCCCGAACAGTGCAGGTAAGGTTAAAACATTCCATTTGGCATTCCATGTAATGAAGAATTCGTTCTCATCACAAATACTAACTGCCATAAGCATGATATGGACTCGGCAACAATATATAAAAAATGCATACGATAACTTATGTCTTCATTTAATTAGAAAGCTTTCTCCTGTATTGCATATCTACTGTGTATTTCACGCTATGTTGTTACTCAATGTGAAATACAATTAAGACGGTATGTCAAATGCAAAAGCAAAATGCATAAATACGCATGTTTCTTCCGTTGGGCAGGGAGAGCTGGCCCAGCTATTTCAGCTCTTTAGATGCGAAGCATCTTATAAACGAGCTTGATCCGGTGGCGTCCGCGCTCCACTGCGCATGAGCCTACTCTCTCTCCCACTCTCTTCCTTTACGCAGATGTTTGATCGCCTTCTCTACTCTCCTCCCTCGCGCTGCAGCCGCGCACCCTCCTCATTTACGCAGGCGTTCGGTCGCCTTCTCTCCTCTCCTGCCCCCGCGCTGCAGCCTGTAAACCCACTCTCTCCTATCCCTCCCCCATTTCATATAAGCGCGTGCGCTCGGTCGGCTTCCGTCATTCTCGCTTCGCTCCTATTCAGATGAGTTGCAACGTCAACGTCGGCGCCAGTTGCAGCAGCACTCCAACCTCTGCCGAGATCGTCGCGGAGCAGCAGCAGCGCAGGGCTCGCTACGTAATGATAACACAAACACTAAATACAAACCGCACACACTAACGGAAACGCCAAGTGAACGTAAACGGAAACTTGGTGTGCACCCCCAATGCAGCTTCGCATCCCCTCATGGTTCCCTTTAGTGGGAGATGGTGTAATTTTTTAACACGAAAGTGTTTTTTGCCGGGGTTCACCCCTGCTCCACTGACGTATTTCCGTCACGGATATGACGTTGTAAAATATTAAGACCGATAGATTGCAAAGAAAAAAACTTGCCCTTAAAAAAGAGTGCCCTTTAAAAATGGCAATATATGCAACGGAAAAATCTGCGAGAAGAGTACTATGCCGGGGAACTACGGGTTGACCACTGTCGATACCCCATATGTTGACGTTGACACATATATGACACAGATGACACAGTTCTCCTTATATCTACCAGCAAAGAGTGCCTTTAAAAAGGGCAACATATGAAACAGAAAATGTGCGAGAATAGCACGATGATGGGACACTACAGGTGACGTACTGTCGATGGAGCCGAAGTTACGAGATCACTCCATAGAGAAATAAAAATAAGTTAAGAGAGGACACTCCCATAGAGCCCAGCGGCCCAATCGACCCTAGCGCACCTGGTGGTTGGTGAGAGCAAGTGGCCTGCGCTTCCTGTTTCGGTTTCATTGGCGCGAATTTTGGATTACTCTGCGTAACCCACCTTTGGCTATGGAGAACGTTAATTATTTCAGACCAGTTTTCTTCGCCCAAATGGCAAAGATATTGTTTGTCGTTTTGATTTAGCGCTTTCCTATTCTGTCTAGTTCAGTGGTTCGTTCGAATTGAGGTTGTGACGTAATTTTTATTTCGATTAAGGTATAATAGAAAGAGATGCAGGCAATCGTAATGCACTAGGGTTTTATTCATCGCACCTCTCCCTCTTGTGACAACTTCCTCTTGTGACAACTGAGCGACTGGTCAAGGTTTCCTCCAGCAAGACGAAGCCAGCAGGAACGTCTTCACCAGCTACAAGGGAGCTGCCACCTGCAGAGGTTTGGTCAACACTCAAATTAGCGCGAAAAGAAAAATCTCGACACTGAACGCACTCTGCTCATAGGGGAACCTCAATGTCAGTAAGTGCATGCTTCGCTGAGAAATTACTAAAAAGATATGTGCACATCATAACCGTACCAGCAAACCCCTTTGAATGATTAGCGAATAGATGCACAGTACAAAACTTGCGACACATATCTAACCCATATAACTCGGACTTACAAAGATACGTTAAGACCACATTTTAAGGTGTTCAGAAGTTTCGAGGCCGCTATCTCCTGTAATGCAATGCCATCGCGGCCTGGGAACTTTAGAACACCTCTGTACGTACGCAGTATAAGCACTACATTGGGAGGAAAAATAGGTGTTCGAATTTGCGCGGTAAAAATATACTGGAAACGTAAAAAAAAAAAAATCACAGCATATCCACGGGGTGAATGATGATGAGTGGGGCGAAGCTACGGAGGGAATCATCTGTAAACCGTGAAACTCTTCCGTGAAATGCGCCCAGTACATAATATAAAGAGTGTGAAACATCGTGTATATATTAAACATCAAACTTTTATTGTACTGTTGGTTTACGTGGTCCCTTCATTATCACTTGTGATCGGTGAAATGCAAGGAAGAAGTCCGCTCCCGAGCGAAAGAGCGCCAAGAGCGACCGCATTCCCCGCTCGCTCTGTGCGAATTAAAGGCAAGGCTAGAGGGAAGACAGGACGCGCGTTCCACGACGCGAGGTCGGTAGCATGCCCAACGAAAGCCAACGGAACGCGATCGTGCAAGTGCTCCGGCTTCGCATCGCCTCATGGTTCCATTTAGCGTCCCAAAACCAAATATATTGCTCAAGGTGTGCCTTGCGTTTTTCGTAGAAATAATTTCTTTATCATGTACATTAAGACGGAAAGTTGAAAGCGCACTAGAGTGTATCGCCCGCAAAGTATGTCTTTTAGTGTGATTTAACTCTCGTACGGCAGGGTCCTCGCGCCGTTGCCGGTCCACCTCGCCCGTTGACGATCGGGAGAAGTGGCTACATACAACTACTACTACTACACTTTAAGAAAAACATCTGGCGTTCTTTCGTTCTGCTTTTACAAACATCTGGCGTCTTTCGTTGGTTTATTTATCAATCAACGGCGTTTTGAACAAAATTTTTATTGTTAATCACGCACAGGAGAAATCTCACCAGGCACTACCTTGGAGGTAAACAATGGCTGCTAATGGGAATGAGAGACAGAAGAAGTCGGCTTTTAGCTGACACTTACACTTCTACTTTACTAACGTTTCCTACTGGAACATGCCAATGGCTGCTAATGGGAATGAGAGACAGAAGAATTCGGCTTTAGTTAACGCGCACGCTGCGAATTTTTTATTGTTCAAAAACGCACAGGAGAAATCTCCCACCGGCACCACCTTGGAGGTCAAAGCGTAAGACTTGGTACGGACTACTACGATGACTACGAGGGACGAACGGGTGCCGCCTTAAAGAGCTTCGCCCCTAAAATTGTGGGCAGCTTGCACTAGTGGCGCAAGGCTAGCGAAGAAGCGAAGATGATGGCCCCTTGGCTGGTACTTGATTTGTCCGGACACCAGGATTTATTCGTGGTCCGAGGTATCGGGAAACGCATTGAAGCATGCGACGTCCAGCGAACGCTCCTCAATGTTTCGCACCGAGCTGCCGAGTTGTGCTCAGCGCACAGACGCTCGCGTCGGTGGCAGACGCGGCACGCGTCGCCTCGGCTTGACGCCGTGCCCCCCTTTGCTATGCTGCATACGTTGCGCAATGTTCACGTCTAGCCGCCGCATAGAGCCGGCCGCATAGAGCCGGAAACTTTTTTAGCGTACCTCGCCGTCCTCACAAGCTTCAGAAAAAAAAAAAAACCGCATTTCCCCGAAGGGGAGTATGAGGAAGTGCGAAGCACGGGGTGATGCTAATGAGGGGCGCGCGCGACTAAACTGCAGAGCCGAGCGAAGGAGACGGCAGCGAGAGAGCACGCGCCAGCCGACCCACGGAGGTCTGGCCGTTTTTTAAGTGCAAATCACTTTTACTGATGATGATGATCTGTCTTCCGAACTCGTTCCAAAGAACCCGCAACGCGTTCAACTTGTTGGCGGCGTGCGCACGCCCGAGATGGGGCTCAGGTTGTTGTCGAACCACAGTCGATGGCACACCGTGCAGCTATATCCGAAGCTGCGGTCCAGAAGTCTCGCTTGAAGCGCGCGTCCGGCCGATCGAATTCGAGGGCCCGCGCTCGCTCACGCATCGCGCGTCCCCGCGCCAGATCGGCTTCGGGGTGCTCGGCTCGCTTCGCACGCTTTCGTTCGGCGTCTCGCCGCCGGCCTTCATCACCACAGGCAATGCGCGGGGCGCGCGCAGCCACGGAGCGGAGGGCGGAGCGCGCGCAGTCACGTGGGGCGTGACGTCGCTGTGCCGTTGCTACAGACGCTCCTCTCCGCTCCTCGCGCCGTTGCTATGGGACGGCGGATTCAGGGTCGCTTATAAAGTGCATTCGCACTTAAAAGTTACAACTGCGCGAATAGGACGCCACGTAAGAAACAAACACGCACACACACGATGCGCAACGTGTGTGTGTGTGTTTCTGTGTTCTTACATGGCGTCTTATTCGCGCAGTTGTAACCTTTTTCTGAATAAATGACCCAACTAGCCCAACAACATGTCATTCTACAAGCTTCGCTTGAAAACGTGCCTCACCTGTTGTCCCACACACGAAAACGCCGACGCAGCCGACGTTGACGAAAGCTTCCCGCGTTATGCATGGGCTTGTATGGGCTTGTCGCGGGTGGATGGTGTTTATGACAGTATGGCTGAAGAAAAATAAGCACGTATGTGTGTTGACTAAATTGTTTTTATGTATAAAGAACATGCCATATTTTGGCGTATAATTATTAATTGGTAAAACAATTCTGTAGATTGATGATAACTTTTTTTTTTCGCGCTTGCGTCCTGGCGTTGGTGAGAGCACTAGTTCGTTACGTATGTTGACGCACTTCCTGAGCCAGATTTCGCGGAGTGTCCCCTCTTAACTTTTTTTCTTTCTCTATGATCACTCCTTGAGTAAGTAATCATGAAAAGCCTCCGTGCTGGATCTGGTTATACTTCGGAGTTTGGCTCCTTTGAAAACAGCTTTACTTGTAAGCTGCACAATAAAAAGTACTGCCGAAAGGAAAGCGAGGTTCCATTTTTTCCTTTAGATGAACTTCTACTTTGTAAAGAAAACGCTTGGATTGGTTGCCATTGAAGTGTCTGCTGCGTATTTCTTAGCAAGCAAGGGGCAGGTTCAACCACAAGAAGCACTGATAGCCATACCAATGGTTTGTGTGGAAAAATCACAGCAATCCACGGAGTGAATGATGATGAGTGGGCGAAGCGCGGAGGTTCATCGGTAAACCGTGAATTCCGTGAATTCTGCCCAGTACATCATCACCGACGTGGATCGGGCGCGTTTATACTAAAGGTTCGATGAGAGTTATGACGACTT